>NC_079495.1:5613015-5913015 GCF_030052815.1 Hevea brasiliensis | reverse complement strand
CAAATTTAACTTCAAGCTCTTTATAAACTAGAATTGATAGTTAGGAGGTTCGAACGGAGATGTTAATCCTCTTGATAAAAGGGAATATTTGATTTTTCACCAATTCGGGTTACCCAGATATATAAATAAATGAGTCGACCCTTAGTGAGTTGCTGTTGCGTATTAGTTTTATTTTAGGGAATCATTTTACGTATTTGTTAAAATTTAATTTAGGAATCGGATAAGAACTCTCCTCCGATCTCCTTTAAATATTTATTAAAATTTTGGTTGAGAATCGGATAAGAACTCTCCTCCGATCTCTTTAAAATATTTATTAAAATTTTTAGGTGAATCTCTTTTAAATATTTATTAAAACTTTAGGTTGAGAATCGGATAAGAACTCTCTTCCAATCTCTTTTAAATATTTATTAAAATTTTAGGTTGAGAATCGGATAAGAACTCTCCTCCGATCTCTTTAAAATATTTATTAAAATTTTTAGTGAGAATCGGATAAGAACTCTCCTCCGATCTCTTTAAAATATTTATTGGGAGTCGGATAAGGACCTTTCCGACCTCTCGAAGTTTGATTACAGTTACACCTCGTAAGAGCCTAAGACTAAGGGTTTTGGCATTCAAAGATGCCGGGGATCGGAATAAGGCTTCTTTTAACCCATTGGTACCTTGTGACTAGACAGGGGATACCAAACTAAATTTTCTGACCTTCCTATGTGGTCACCTTACCAGTACCTTTTGATACCCGATCTATTCCATTTATTTATCTAAGGTTCGATTTTACTCTGCCTTGTGACGTTTTACCCAATTGTCTTTTGTGTTATTCTAGTGATTCGGCCTTACTATTTTCCTGACTTGTTATTCAAACCTTTTATTATTTTAAAGAAACACTTAAGATACAGTTACCTACATTTTATCTAACTACTTATACGCTACTCCGGACTAGAACTCTTGCATTTAGAAGCAACAAAGATTAACAAAAGAATGGACTGGTTAACAAAGAAGTAAAGTCGAGAATGACCCTCTCCGCATTTTGTAACGCGATATAAACTTGGTAAAAATTACAAACATAAAAATAAAGGAAATACGTAAAATAAAACGAGCCCTTGATAAAGCAGAGATATAAGCACTCACCTGTAGGGAGCCGAATCTACTGAACTAACTATAGAATCATAAAACGTAATAGGACTGCGGCCTGATTAGCCTGAGGGCTGAGGTTCGCCTTGGAATGAAGGATGCTTCGCTAAAATACAGTCAGGTCGAAATAATAACCGAGTTGAATGAAGTTGAGCTTAGACAATGGGAGTGGAAATAAAGAAAACAAAGAACTGAAAGTGAGAAAGTCACAGGATAATGAACGAACTGAAAACGGAGAGTTTCAGTATTCAAAAATCCCTTTGCAAGAAAACACTTCAGAAAACTGGTTTCAAAAGTTTTTCTTATGAAAGCTTAAAATTAGCAGAGTAACGAACTGAATTAAGTTTCAGAGTTCTTCCGCTATAATAACTACCTCTTTTCTTTTCGTCCCCCTTGAACAGTTTTCATGCAGGTATTTATAGGAACCGGGTGCTCCCCCTGAAGGGTCAAGATCTATTTTGAGGGAGATGGAGGGTCAGGATTTTAAAGGACACGATCTGAGGCTCGGGAATTAAAGAGAATCAGAACGGACAGCTGAGATCTCTTCCGAAATATTTGTCTTTCTCTCTTCTAATCTGACTGTAACACCCCGTTTGCATAGCCTGGTAGATTTCACTGTTCCGGTGACCGGTGTCGGTCCAGACAGTTAAGGGGATTAGAACCACACTTAAGACAACTAGATAAGCCACAAACACAAATAATTAGTAATTTTCAATTAATTAAGTATAAATAAGAAAAACAGAACATAAGAAGTTAAACGAGCCGAGAGTCACAGCGATGGGTGACCTTCTCGGGAACAACTGCGAAGTCGTTTTAAACTCAAATTTCGAACCGTAAAAAGTGACGCTGCGGTCCTTAGGACTCTTATAAACACAGTGGAAAAGAGAAAATCACGAAAAGATCATTAAGCGGTCAAATAATTAGGTCAGGGTGCCGAAAGAAATATGGAATTAATTGCAAACCGGGTTGAACCGGCGAAGGGCAATTTGGTCAATTGACCCCGAGAGCTAACTCCTGACCTAACTGTCAAATAAAATTGGAGAAAAGAAAACTTCGGGATCGAGAATTAAATTAAAGAACTAATAGAAAAAAAAAAGAGAAAATGGAAAAGTTAAAAAAGTGTAGGAAGATGACATCATGCATGATATCATGCATGATGCCATAAGTCATATAATTAATAAATTAATTAAATGGATTTTTAAGTCTTCCATAAGGATAAAAACAAAAGAAAAGAAAATAAAAAAAAAGTAAAAAGCCTCATCTTCCTCCCATTTACGTTTCTCTCTCCCTCACCATTGTAAACCTCCATTAAAGCTTGCTTCAAGCTTTGAAACCACCATTAAACCCCAAATCCTCCCATACTTGCTTCATAAAAACTTGATTTAATCACTTGAGAGGAAGATTGGTCATCAAAGAATTGAAGAAAATTTAGAGAAAGTGAAAGTTCAAAGATACCTAACAAGGTAAGTAATGCAAACTTCAAGTTTTTAGTTTAATTAGTGTATGTATAGCATCAAGAGCATAGAAATAAACTTAAAATGAAAAAAATATGTGTGAGGGACTAAAGTGAAATTCGGTCAGCATGTGTATAGGGGTATATTTGCATGGTTTGATAGATTTAAATACATATGTGAGCTTGTTTGAGATGAAGAAACATGTATGTATGCATGGAATTAATCAAATGCAACAATTTAGTGTGGTTGGGGTTTGGAGGCCTAGTGTTTTGAGGCAAATTTTGGAGAAATGTATAAATGATGACTTTGACCTAATGTTAGATGAAAATGATAAAAAATGACCAAAAGAGATGTGTGGAAATTGTGAGAATGGAAGTTAAATTCGCAGGGCAAATGGTCATGCTGCTGACAGCATGACCAAGCCAACTTTGAAGGACCAAAACGGAAATTTTACAAGACCAATTTATATGCCACCAATTGGGGATGACAATAGACATAAAATAGCACAATTTTCATTAAGGAACCATGGCCAAAAACTGACCAAAACTTAGTGAACCAATTGACCAAAGTGAAATGAGAGCAGGCTGCCACTGCACAAACTGACCAAATGAACAGTAATTGTTCATTTGGTCATAACTCGAGCTAGGAAGGTCAAAATGACCTGAAATTTTACCAGTAATTAGATAAGATATAGATCTAAAACTTTCATGAAGAACACCAAACCAAATTATGCCATTAACCTAATCAAATGATTGAGCAAATTTGAGTTACTGAACCTGCAAAACTGCAGATTTCCATTTGAACAGTAAAGTTCCAATGGCTATAACTCTCTCTAGAAAACTCCGATTTAGGCGATTCTTGAACCGATGGAAACCTAAGACATAGTAAAACATTTAGTATGAAGGAAATTAGACCAAATTATGGACTTAACTTGATCAAATTATTAAATGAAGTTGGATCAAAAATCTGTCAGAACCTAAATTGTAGCATGAACAGTGCACGTGAACAGTAATTGTATTTTGGCTATAACTGGAGCTAAAAAACTCCAATTGGAGTGATCCAAAAATGAGAATACACTTAAGACAATAAGGAACATTTTCTATGAAGGAAGTTTTGTCAAATTCCAACAGTAAAAGGGCCAATGAAACAGTGCAACTTAGGACTCCAAAACCGAAAATTGGCAATTTTGCCTAAAAGACCTAAGTTTTGAGAAAATGACCAAAACCAACAAGTTTAGTGACCAAAATGTGGTATGTGGGTGAATTTGGAATTCCCATACCTATTAAGCCTTAGAAAGTCAACAATTTGACTTGAATAGTGCAGTGAATAGTAACCCGAAACACAAAAATTTCGAGAACGTCGAATTTAACACGTTAGAACTAGGTAAATGTGAAGCTAAATTTATTTTGGATTTGTGTTAAGTTCTAGTACTGAAACATTGTAAAATTGTATGTTTCAGTTGAAAAGAATATCGGGAAGGAACCCGAGGAACCGAGTCGAGGCTAAGGGACGACTCGCTTGAGGTTTGTGCACAACATCTCCATACTTTAAAATTCATTGATAAAGTGAACGAAATATGTATTTTACTTGTGCTTTGGAATTGTTGAAAGTTTATTTGTGACATTATTTATGATGTTTTGATTTAAACTGTGAAAGTTATTGTGTATATTTGAAATAGCAATGTTTAGCAAATTGTTAAGATAAGTTTTGAAACCACAATGTCATGACCATATATTTGAACACCTCACTAGCACGACTAGTGGGGGTAATTAGTTTCGAATTTTGATTCCTTCTCTGGAGAAGTGTTGAGGTGTGCCAGTAGAAGAGGATGTGAATGGATATCCATATATTTGAGCTAGCTAGCCTTGTGATGTGATTTCTCTTTAGCCTCTGGCTATTGAGATTCTATTTTTTTCGAATGGCATGATCTAACTATGGGTTTTATGAAATGTGTTTTAATACTTTGAAATGAACTTGGTTGCATTTAAAATCTCACAATGCATGATTTGAACTTAATTCTCATGTTCAGCCAAATTTTTTATAAATGTGATTTAAGTTTTGCATAAAGATTATTTTAGTATGTTGTGCACCACTGAGTCCTAGTACTCAGCGATAGCTTCTATTGCTGTCGTAGATACAGAGACTAGAGGAGCAGCAGACTGAGCTGCTGAGGTGTGAGGAGCTATCAGCTTAAAGTCTTCGGGTATAATTTATACCCTAACTGTAAATATTTCTTTTGATGTATATATTGCACATAAATGTATGGACATGTAAAATGGGTCTTGAGCAGTTTGTATAAAATTTGTATAAAGTTGTAATATATATTGTAGTTTGAAACTCTCTTAATGTAAATTTTGTAAGGATGTATATAAATTATTTTGTCTCTAATGAAATATGAGTACAACTATTTTATTTAATTTAAATGAAATGTGTTGCTAATATGCTAAGGATTATTGAATTTTGAACTTGAGAAATTTATTGAAATGATTGTGAAATTGATTGAGTTTGGTTGTGAAATCGAAGTAGTGGTTGAGAAAAACTTTTAGAAGTGCTTTTTTACAAGTATTTGAAGAACTGGTTTCTCAAAATACAGACAGAACTATGTCAAAATTTTTATAAAATTTGCGGAAAACTAAAATAGACCAAAAATATTAATTAGATTTACTTTTAATCATATGTTTTAAATACTTATTAGAAATGCTCACCACTTATCAAAAATAAGAAAATTATTTTAAAATCCCTTGTAGGGTACTTAATGAGTTATCGATAGGTGAAGTTCGGTAGTTCATTAGGTATTTTACGGGATCATGTTATGCCTTACAGAGGGGTAAGGTGTGACACTGAAGGCCCAAAATTTTCTTGTCAAGGGCGATCCGAGGGCTAGGAGCGAAAGGCGCTGGTCTTGTCGTATTCTTCTTTAATCTAAGGGCTCCGGGCTTGTCCTTACAAGTCGGATCAACGGTGGAGATTAGGATGTACAGCACTGTCATGACATATTCTGGCACATGTCAGTAATGCGGGCGATTCTGGGGCGTGCGGTAGAGATTTCATCTGCAACGCTTTAACTACCTCGGCTCTAATTATGACGACAGCGGTAGGCGTCTTATTCTCTTTGTTTTCCGATCTCCCCTCCTTTCCGGTCTTTCCAACATGATGCTTTTCCGATCTCTTATGCCGGGCTCCTCTTTTCCGATCTCTCCTACTCCAGTCTCCTCCTTCATCCGGTCCGGTTCAGTCAAAGCATTTATTCCCTCGATTTCCGAGGCATTCGCTTCGTTTTCCGCCCGCAATAAATGCTCGGATTTTCCTATATATATACCTTCAATCGGGAAGCCCCCCGCATTTGATTTTCTCCTCTTCCTTCTCACAATTCCTGTTCTAACTGCTCCGGCAGTAGTCCCGGCCATGATAGTGGCTTTTGATCTTTTTCCGATTGTGCTTCTTATTCCCCGACTGAAAATTTACGACCCCGGTGATCGGAGAATTATGATAACCTCATTTGATGACAGTGGGAGAACCGGACTAACTTATTGACCTGGATCGAGGATTTCGATCGTGTTGATCGTGAATCGTTCGGCCGATATAATTGGCAAACTGACTTCGGGCGAGAAGACTGCTAATATTTCCCCTACCATTGGTGACTGCGCCTTGAAGTTCATTTGGCTCCTCACCACATTGGGTGTCCCGACAGCGGCTCGGTTCCGAGCAATAACACTGATGACGACCTCTCTCATCCTCATGAGAGTCATAGTCCCCCCAATCTGAGCTGTACATCTGTCCGATGTCGATGGCTGGCCTAACACATCTTTTGACTCAGCCACGAGACTAGGCTTTGACATAGGTCTTTATTAGATGGGATGTACTGCCGATCTCTAGAGATCGTCCAAATGATGTAATTTTACTTTCAATGTAATCCGATCTCTAGAGATCGCCCTAATGATGTAGCCCAACCTTTAATGTAATCCGATCCTTAGAGATCGCCCAAATGATGTAATCCGAGCTTTTCGGAAATAAAATTTTATTTTGACAACTATCATTTTATTATTAGTTCATTGGTTATTTTTCGATCTCCGAAGTATTTACCCGATCCGACTCTTTATTTGAATGACCTTATCCGATCCATAATTCAAAACACCTTAATCTGCCACTCTATAGTTAACCGCTCTCTTTATGGAATCTTCGAAATATTCGTGAGACGTGTCAGAAAAGACTGGCGGATCTCATTAACCGATCCGCTGCTTGGGACATCGTGAGCATTAAATGCTCGGACGGGTATAAATAGGGGAAGGGTTAGCCAGTTGCTCCCTTATGTCATTTTCAGCCTCTCGCGAACAACTTCAAAATTCTCTCATTTTCTCAAGTTCTTCCGACACCGATCAGACTCCGGTAAGGGTTTTGATCATTCTTTTAGTTTAAATTCTTTGTTTCCTTTGAAAATGAGCGGCGCCGAGGGTCAGAGAGCAGCAAGCCCCCCTTCCGTTCAGATCTCGTGGTCATCTGATGAAGTGGAGGTGGTCGGACCAAGCATGCGACCTGAACCTCCTAGGGTCTCTGTTCTAGCTCGGGGGCAAGTAGCACCGTCAAGGCATGCACCTTCTTCAGGGAGAAAGAATCTTCCCATGGACGAGCTACCATCAATCTTGCAAGAAACCGACCTGCAGTCGTTCAGCCAGGAGTATAACATTGAGCCTGATTCATACGAACTTATCCGGTGTCACGGCGATCTCCGAGCCGATCACTTCTTTGAAGAGAACGACATGATTATAGTATACGAAGAGCAACTAAAAGCCGGGCTACGGTTCCCTCTTGACGAATTCTTCAAGGAAGTCCTAAAATTTCACAAAGTTTGCATAGCCCAAGTCCACCCGAACTCGTGGCGAATCCTAGTAGCCTTCAGAGGCCTCTGCCGAGCTAAGGGATTCCGTCCTACAGCTAAGGTATTCGCCGAACTACATAGATTAACTCGGCAAAAGGACGACGAGTATTGGTTCTTCCAGGCGAAGCCACATTGCGGGCTTTTCGCCGATCTGCCTTCCTCCCTGAAGAATTGGAAGAATCGCTTCTTCATTCTAAGGAGCAAAATTCCGAACAGCTTTGAGGGTTTCCCTCATAGCTGGCTGCACCAGGGCCCCGTACTTCCGAAGTGCCTCACCTTGAATAGGGAAGAAGGCCTGATGGTGATGGAGCTGAAAGATCAAGCGGGCAGAGAGAAGTTCTCTTGTTTGGATGCGATGGATCAGGCGCATCATCGGACAATGGAGTTGATCACTGGTGAAAATCGGGGGCTTCAGCTCTCTGACCTCGGCCTCAGTATTTTCTATATCTCAGATCTTTAGACCTTAGCGATCTCACTGACCTCTTCTTTGTGTAGGTATGGCAAGTGGCAAAGCTTCCAAGGAGAGCTGAAAGCGGAAGAGAGAAATCTCTCGGAAGGTACGGGGGATGAAGGGAGCTGAAGCCCTGCAGACACCCAGCCATGAGCCCGGGGAAATACAAGGGGGCTCATCTCAACCTTCGGGGCAGTCGATCCCCGAGGTAGAAGTGATCCGATCTCCTCCTTGCCAAGAAGTGCCACCTCCACCTCCTCCAGTCGCTTCGAGTATGGAAGGGGGTCCTTCCCAGCCTCCTGTAAGGACCCTTTCTCGTGGTGCCCAAATCTTGATCCATTCGTTGGAGAAGAACCGCATGGTTCGAGAGAACCCGGGTTTTGCTAAGGTCTTGGGGTCCTCCATCTGCCTCCGGGAGGATCGGGATAGGCTGTCTCCGGACAATCTTGATGACATCCTGACCCGATCCATGAGCCTGAACGTGGAGTGTTTGGTGAATCAGCACATCGTTCGGGAGAAGGCTCACCGCCTGGGTAAGGAGGTCGAGAAGATGGGGCATGAAGTAGCTTCCCTCCGATCCCAACTCTCATCCGCTCAGAACTACATATCTGAAATTGAGGGCGGATGAAGTTCTACGAGGACAAGTTGGCCGAGCAAGCTCATATTCTGGCCGAGCGAGATCATGTTCTTGAGGAAGTTCAGGCGCTCCGAGCCGGTGAAGTTGCTCACCTCACTGAGGAGCTCAAAGCAAAAGAGGAAGAGGCGGTAATAAGGGAGGCCGGCGCTTATGTAAATGCTCACAGGGACCTCTTGGCCGAGCTCAAGAAGCGTTATCCCGAGGAGGACTTCTCCTGGATGGTCGACCTGGCTCCCCAAGACGAAGAGGAAAGTGAGGAGGAGGCTGAGGGTGAGAGAGGAAGTGAGCAAAATGTAGATCAGGCTGGGGGTGATCCTCCAGCCGAATGACTTGTACAAACTTTAATATGAAATGAAATTTCCTTTTTTGTTCAGTGAACGAATGTGATCGGAAAATCTCTAAATTACTTAAGCACTTGATTGTCTGAGCATATTAAAACAACTGAAAGTGATTATTAATCTAAGTGTAAGAGGTCGGAAGACACAATAAGCATGAGATCGGCAGGGAACCAACGCTAAACGGGACTTGATTAAAATTGTAAATTTGGCTTGAACACTTAAGATCGAGATTATCATTAAACCGGATTGGAACCTTAACTTGATTATTCCTAAACTTTTAAAAGGGAGATCGGCAATAAAAATGGTGACATAAAGATCTAGTGTTGGTTCAATTTCGTTTATCAAGAGAGATCGGGAATGTAGTTGACTAGTCAGGAGATTTGACAACTGGTTTGAGACGTCGGTGAGGCTTTAAATGACATGGGGACTTAGTATTGATTCGATTCCTTTTGAGGAGAGGTCGAAAATGTGGTTGTCCGACAAAGAGAGATCGAAAATATAATTGGCTGGCAAAGGGAGACCTAGTGCTGGAGATCGGTTTCGAAATTTATTTATTCCGGGGATCAGCCAAAATATGGTGTCGACAGTGATAAGGTAGATTAATTTTTTTAGAAAAATATTACTTAGCATGTCTATTTGACTCATTACAAGAAAAATGCGGATTAGCAACAGATCCATAAAAATCTATTGCTAAATGATTTAACAATAGATTTGCATTTGATTTCTGTCCGTTGCGGTGAGCCTCATTGCTAATTCACTTAGTAATAAATTTTAACTTTTGTTGCAATTAACAACAGATAATTCTGTTGCTACTAGCATTGGACAACGTTTTATGTTGCTAATTTAATTAATTTTAAAAAATATAAAAATTCATAAAAAAAATTAATCTGTTACTATTTCAATCGATTTGGTAATGGAAATCCATTGCTAATTGCAGTCAAATTATAATACATTGCTAATTTGACTGTTATTTAATATTATGAATTTTTAATTTTAATATTACAATTTAAAATTAGAATTTAAAATTTTAAAATTATAACTGATTTATAAATTTTAATTGATACATAAATTTCTATTAATAGTTATTATAGATACATTTTAATGAGAGTAAAAAGTATTATTTCAAAAAAAAAATGGTAAAAAAATGAATTGAGGGAAAATTATATTAATGAAAATAGAAAATAAAAGGTAAATAATAAAAGCGAAGAAAGAAAATAATAGGAAAAGTGAGAAAATAATGAGAGAATTAAAAAGAAAAGTGAAAAAAAATGAAATAAAATAGAAGAAATTAATGATAAAAAATGAAATAAAAAGGAAGAAAATGAAAAAAAATAATTAGAGATTTGGAAAAGAAATAAAAGAAGATGGAGAAAAATTTGAGATGTTGGAAGAAAATGAAATAAAAGGGAAAAGTTTTGACGATAGAAAAATCAATATAAAGTGAAGGGAATGAAAGAGAATAAAGAAAAAATTATAAAATAGGGAAGAAAATGAAAGAAGAGAGAAAAAAGATTGTGATGGAGAGAATAAAATAAGTGAATGAATGATGTAAATAAGGGAAATTAAGTATATGAGGAAATATAAACGTGAATTAGCAACGGATTTTAAATTCGTTACTAAATTTAAACATTAAAATTTTAAATTTCCCCCAAAAATAGCAATAAATTTATTCGTTGCTAAATTTAAACATTAAAATTTTAAATTTCCCCCAAAAATAACAATAAATTCTAAAATTTATTGCTATTTACTAAGTATAATTATATACACTTTCAAATTTATAATGGGGGAAATTTTTCCTCATAAAATTAGCTACAGATTTTAGAATTCCTATACAACATGACTTAGAAACATTACATATTTTTTAGGATTTAACCTAAAATCGTTTAGAGTGGAGAAAGAGAATCCATATAGCCGATCTTAAAATTTTGGGAAAAAACCTTAATTGAGTTAAGTTAAGTTGAGTTGCTAAGTAGTAAAGATTTTATAATCCGTTGTTAAGTATAATTATGTATACTTTCAATTTTTTAATGGTGAGATTTTTTCTACATAAATTAGGAACGGAATACCAAATCCATTACTAAATATAATTATATACACTTTCAAAATTCTAATGGCAAAATATTTCCTTTGTAAAATTAGCAATAAATTTTAGAATCTATTACTAAGTAGCAACGGATTTTATTCCGTTGCTAATTTGAGAAAACAATTTTAATGATCACTAACAAAATTTACATAATTATTATTATTTTTTTTAATTTTACGAAAATAGTAACGGATTAAAAACCCCATTGCTATTAGAAACGAATTTTATAAATCTATTGCAAAATTGGCAACAGATTTCAAATTCGTTGCTTAATTTATATTTAAATATTTTGACAGTGTCAATTTGCAATAAATTTATGGAAACCTAATATTTTATCTGTTTATTATTTATTTATTTTAATTAGCTAACAATAATTTAATATATTTATCTAAAAAAAAAAGAGAAATATTTTATTGAATGGCCTGCTTATTTTTTTATTTATATATATATTATTTTTGAAATTAAACATATATCTTTAATATGAATAATCCAGTTCAATAATAACTCTTATCACATTCTATACCTAATAGAACTCTTGAAATATATATACCATAATCATCTATTTTTGTTAAACTTTGCTCTCAATGTCTGTTTATTACCTCCTTTTTCTACCAAATACTCTCAATATGTATTTTTATCATCTTTCATTATTGTTGTGTGTGTGTGTGTGTGTGTGTGTGTATATAAGATTTATAATCTAATGTGTGCAGAGAATCCATAAATTCTTACTTTTCTATTCATCACCTTGGATTCTATTTTCAATGAGATTCGAATATTCAATCTGTCAGCTGAAATTATCTCTCTTTCATTGAATATAACTATTGTCTTTGAGGTTTCAAGTGAACGATTATTATAGTACAAGGCATCGTTTTACTCTCTTTTAAAATTTTTTAGCATTAAATTTATTATTAAATGAAATTTTATATCAATATTTTAACAATTAGTTTACATGTGATTCTCTATAGTTTTATTTTATTATTGAATTTTATTTTGATTTTGATTAAATAATTAATTTTGTCAATTATCTCTGCATTAGAGCCATTAGAATTCCGGGAATAGGCCTTTAATGTCTTTATATTGATTGATATCTTATTATAAAATTTATCGATGTGTTATACTGAATTTATTTGATATTGATTTGATTTTATTAATTCTCTGAAATTATTAAAATAAACTGTTGAAATTGTACTATCAGTTATTATTTGCTATCTAAAATTTTGTTGTTGATTTTGATTGATTTGTACAAATTGATTTTCTGTTTTGAATTTGGTACCTGTGCCCAGTATCTGTATCTGTTGTCTAGCCCCACCGCATGGACTATCATGGTATTAGGTTGTATTGTTGAGTCATGCATCATTGTAATTTATTGTTTGCATTAGTATCATATGCATTGATATATGTGAAGGAGAAGGAAGGTATCTAATATCTGGTAGCGTGCTTATCATTTGATCTTTGGTGATGTGGGGTATCATCACCCTGGTGTACTGTACCATCAAATTTTATCGAATGAATTTCTTTTATATATATATTTTATGAAATTATTTTATTAGTAATTTTGATAGAATGAGCATGATTTTTATTGAATAGAAAATTTATTGTGAAATTAATCAAGTGTCTGCCTATTCCTGTTCCGTTGTGTGCTGTAATTATCATTCACTGAGCATTAGCTCAAACCACGTTTTCTCTGTCTGTTATCTGTTTTAGAATAATAGAATTTTGTAGCTGATCTAGATATTCAGTCCATTTTATTGAGAGGAAAAATTTTTGATTTGTTCTCATAGTATGTCCGAATTCATGTTTCCTCAAGCTAATAATTAGTTTAATTTATTGAGCAGTTTAAGTTTTTATTTGAAATCTGTAGAAACTCCGCAGTTTACTTATAGGATATTTATGTTGTTTATTTAGTGTTCTATTTATTTGGATTTTATCTATTTTTGAGATTAGTAAGTGACAATATATTTATTCAAGATACTCTGATAAGGCTTGCATGATTTAAGAATACTTAAATTATGCGCCTGTCGCGACATAAAATTTTGGGTCGTGACAAAGTTGGTATGAAAACTACACTTCCTATTTGCTCATTTGATGCTAGAGTACTGTTTGATCCTGGTTCCAGTCATTCCTTTGTTTCTCCATACTTTTTCATAAGATTTAGTACACCACCTACTTTTTTAGAGTATCCTTTATCTGTATCAACACCTATGGGGAATGCAATAGACACTGATATGGTGTATAGGGGATGTATAGTTCACATTGGAGATAGGCAATTAGCTGCAGATCTTGTTTCTTTGGATATGTTTGAGTTTGATGTGATTTTAGGCATGGATTGGTTAGCCACTTATCACGTTTCATTAGATTGTCATAATAAAGTTGAACTCTTTAAAATTCCTGGGGAAGCAGAATTTCAATTTCAAGGAGATCGCGATATAGCCTTTAGTAATCTTATCTCAGTAGTGAGTGCTAGCCGATTATTGCGAAAGAGGTGTAAGAGGTATCTAGCTTATGTTAGAGATGTTCAGGTAGAAGGTTCAGGTTTGGAGAATGTTACAGTGGTTAAGGAGTTTCTTTATGTGTTTCTAGCAGATTTATCAGGTTTACCCTCAGAGCGAGAGGTAGAGTTTGGTATAGACTTAGTTCCTAAAACTGAGCCCATATCTATGCCACCTTATCGTATGGCACACGCTGAACTTAAAGAGTTGAAGGAGCAGCTATAAGACCTACTAGATAAGGAGTCTATTCGCCCTAGTGTTTCTCCATGGGGTGCTCCTATGTTATTTGTGCAGAAGAATGATGGGTCTTTGAGAATGTGCATTGATTATAGGCAATTGAATAAGGTGACTGTGCATAATAAGTATCCTCTTACACGCATAGATGACCTGGTTGACCAACTTTAAGGTGTAAAGAGTTTTTCCAAGATTGATCTTCGATCTGGGTATCATCAATTGAGGGTCAAGAAAGAAGACATACTCAATACAGCCTTTAGGACTAGGTATGGACACTATAAATTTCTTGCAATGTCTTTTGGTCTTACCAATGCTCTAGCCGCTTTTATGGATCTCATGAATAAAGTTTTCAAGCCTTTCTTAGATCAATTTGTTATAGTGTTCATCGATGACATTCTAGTGTACTCAAAGAGTAAAGAGGAGCATAAGCAACATTTGAGAATTATCCTTAAGACCTTACGGGAACACAAGCTATATGCGAAGCTCCCAAAATGTGAGTTCTGGTTAGATAGTGTGGCTTTCCTAGGCCATACAGTATCTAAGGATGGGGTGTATGTTGATAAGAAGAAAGTTGAGGCAGTGTTTCATTAGCCTAGACCCACAACTGTGTCAAAGATTCATAGTTTCTTGGGTTTAGTAGGGTATTATAGATGGTGTATTCAAGACTTCTCTTGTATTGCAGCACCTTTAACTAAGTTGACACAGAAGAATATGAAATTTCAGTGGTCTGAGCTTATGAAAAAAGTTTTCAGGAGCTTGAGACTCGTTTAACTACAGCACCAGTGTTAGCCCTTTTGTCTGGATTAGGGGGTTATGCAGTATATTGTGACGCTTCTAGGATTGATTTAGGATGTGTTTTGATGCACCATGGACGGGTTATTGCATATGCTTCTCGTCAGGAGAAAAGGCACGAGCAGAATTATCCAACTCATGATTTGGAAATGGCTGCAATAATTTTTGCTTTGAAAATCTGGAGGCACTATCTGTATGGTGAGACTTATGAAATCTTCACTGACCACAAAAGTCTCAAATACATCTTTGACCAACTTGATCTTAATATTAGGCAAAGGAGATGGGTAGAATTGCTGAAGGATTATGATCGCACCATACAATATCACCAAGGGAAAAGCTAATGTGGTGGTTGATGCTCTAAGCAGGAAGTCTTCTGGTAGTTTAGCCCATATATCTACTGTCACACCTTACCCCTCTGTAAGGCATAACATGATCCCGTAGAATACCTAATGAACTACCGAACTTCACCTACCGATAATTCATTAAGTACACTATAAGGGATTTTAAAACTATTTTCTTGCATTTTGGAAGTGGTGAGCATTTTGGTAGGAATTAAAATCATTTATTCAAAGCTTATAAACTAGTAAAAATTTTGTCCATTTTAAATTTTACAGCAAATTTTATAAAAATTTTGACAGAGTTCCGTTTATATTTAGAGAAAATTGTTATTCAAAACCTGTAAAAAGCACTTCCAATAATTTTACACAACTCCCAACCACCAAATAATTTCAAGTCAACTCAAAATTTTGAAAACAAACCATTTCAAATAATTCCATCAACATAGTATGCACAAATTAAATTTACAGATATAAAATCCAAAAATAATATTATTACAATTTATTATACAACTGCTCACTTTATATTGATACTTATGACATTACAGTATTTACATCAAAATAATTACAAGGGTATAAAACAATACCCGTACAAAAGTGTTCAAGAGTTCTTGTCAATTCCGCAGCTCACTCTGTTGCTTTCTCTTTGCTCTTATCTGCGACAGCAAAATAAGCTATCGCTGAGTATAAAAATACTCAGTGATGCACAATAAAAATTTAAAATATAATACATGAATCATTTATTGCCAAAACACAGTTTAAATATTTCTCAATCACATTTCACAAATTATCAAAGCTCATAATAACACAATTTAGTCAAATAATTTAAGAAACATAGTGTTGCCAATTCATACACAACTTAAGCCATGACGCAAAATTTCTGATCAATACCGCATTGTACACCACGACAAAGCAATCTACAACCTCACTAATCGAAATCAATGAGGGAGGTGGCTAGCTAGCTAATGAGTACTCATTCGATCTACAATCTCAACTGGTAAACCAGAGGGGAGGAAAATAATCGATCTCACCCCATAAATGGAGGAGTAATAATAAGGCACTGTCATGCTAAGTGTGAATAAAAAAAATCTATTTCAAACATTTTATTCAAATAATCATTAGGAATCTGATAGATTTTCAAAGTCATAGTTTCATTCACAAAGTGGCAACACAATTCATTATTAACAAAATTTTCATAAATCATACCAAATCAATTTTTCAATGACAAAATACTCAAATAAGGTTTATTGTGCACAAACCTGACGTGAGTCGCTTCTAGGCCTTGAGTCAGTCTCTCTGAGCTTTCAAGTCTTTTTCAGCTGAAACACATAGTTTCACAGTGTTTCAGTATCATAACTTAGCATAAATCCAAAAATAAATTTAGCTTCACTTTTACCTAACTCTAACGTGTTAAACTCGATGTTCTTGAAATTTTGTGTTTCGGGTTACTATTCACTATACTATTCAAGTCAAATTATTGACTTTCTAAGGCTTAATAGGTATGGGAACTCCAACTTCACCCACATACCACATTTTGGTCACCAAACTTGTTGGTTTTGGTCATTTTCTCAATACTTAAGTCTTTTAGGCAAAATTGTCAATTTTCAGTTTTTAGTGTCTCGGTTGCACTGTTTCATTGGTCATTTTACTGTTGGAATTTGGCAAAACTTCCTTCATAGAAAACGTTCCCTATTATCTTAAGTTTATTCTCCTTTTTGAATCACTCCAATTGGAGTTTTGTAGCTCAAGTTATATGCAAATTACGTTTACTGTTCATGCTGCAGAATTTTGTTTTGGCAGATTATTGATTCCAACTTCGTTCAGCAGTTTGATCAAGTTAGGTCCATAATTTGATCTAATTTTCTTTATATGAAATGTTATACTATGCCTTAGGTTTCCATCGGTTCAAGAATCACCTAAATCAAAGTTTTCTAGAGAGAGTTATAGCTATTGAAACTTTACTATTCATATGGTAAATCTTCAATCTACAGATTCAGTGATCCAACTTTGCTCAGTAATTTGATTGGGTTAATGGCATAATTTGGGTTGGTGTTCTTCATAAAAGTTTTAGGTCTATATCTCATCTAACCACTGGTAAAATTACAGGTCATTTTGACATGCCTAGCTCGAGTTATGACCTAATGAACAAATACTATTCATTTGGTCAGTTTGTGCAGGGCAGCCTGTAATTTTTCAACTTTGGTCAATTTGTTCACTAGGTTTTAGTCACTTTTTGGGCATGCTTCCTAAATGAAAATTGTGTCATTTAGTGCCTATTTTCAGTCCCAATTGGTCCCATACCAATTGGACTTGTAAAATTTCATTTTTGGTCTCTCAAAGTGGATTTTTGGTCATATTGCATACCCAATCCGAATTTGGCTTTGATTCAAACACTTCTAACACACTTAATTAGGTCACAAATGACCATTTCTCACTTCACATTAGGTCAAAAATACCATTTCACCATTTCTCCAAATTTTATCTCCCAAACCCTAGGTCCAAAACCTTAACTTCCATGTTTAGCTCATTTCATGCAATTAAACTATATAAACCTCAACTACACCTTCAATCAAGCTTGCCTACCTTTTTAATTGTATCAAAATCCATCAATTTCAAGTTACCTCTAAGCTGGCTGAATTTCACTATATTCCTAAATATGTTGTTTTTATTTTATTTTCATCAATACTAGTTCACTTCAAGTGCAAATTCATGAATATAAGGAGAATTGAGAGGATTCTTGACTAACCTTTAAGGAAGTATTCCCAAAGCTTCAATTCTTCCACTTTCTTCCCTCCTATTCTTCTTTAATCTTCTTTTCTAGGGTAACTTAAAAGCTTTTTAGGGTTTAGGGTTGAAATTTGTGGGAAAGAACTAAGTTTTTCAAGCTTTAAAAGCTTGTTAATGGAGGAACCTTGGGAGAGAAAAGTGAGAGAGAGATGAGGACGTTTTTTTTTTGAAGAAGAAATGATTTTATTTCTTTTTTTTTATGAATTTTTAAGTCTTATGGAAGACCAAAAATGTAAATAAATAAATAAAATAATTATATTCTTTATGGCATCATGCATGAGGTCATGCATGATGTCATCACCTTTTGACTTTTCCATTTTCCATTTTCTTTTTTTTTTCTATTTTTCTATTAGTTCTTTAATTTAATTCTCGATTCCGAAATTTTCTTTTCTCCGATTTTATTTTACAGTTAGGTCAGGAGTCAGCTCTCGGGGTCAATTGACCAAATTGCCCCTCGCCGGTTTATCCCGGTTTGCAAATAATTCAGTATTTCTTCTGGCTCCCTGACTTAATTATTTGACTAGCTTAACAGTTCTTTTTCATGATTTTCTCTTTTTCACTGTGTTCATAAGGGTCCTAAGGACGGCGGCGTCACATTTTACGATTCGAAATTTGAGTTTAAAACGACTTCGCAGTCATTCCCGAGAAGGTCACCCATCGCTGTGACTCTCGGCTCGTTTAACTTCTTATGTTCTATTTTTCTTATTCATACTTAACTAATTGGCAATTACTAATTATTTGCATTTATGGCTTGTTTAATTGTCTTAAGTGTGGTTCTAATCCTCTTAATTGTCCGGACAGATAACGGTCACCGGAACAGTAAAATATTCCAGGCTATACAAATAGGGGTGTTACATCTACCAAGAGGAGGCCTCTGATTGGTGAATTATATGAGTTGTTGGATCAGGGAGTAGAGTTTAAAATCGTATCTGGATCATTCTTAGCATATTTTCAAGTTGGGCCTATCTTGATTGATTAAATTAAAGCTGCTCAGAAGAGGGATTCTTAGTTGTGTAAGATTATAGATAGTATCCATCACGGCCAAGCGCAAGGGTTCATGTTAGATGATGATGGAGTTCTTCGTTATGGAGCTAGACTTTGTGTCCCTAGTGTTGATGAGTTGAAAAGAGAAATAGTGGAGGAGGCACACCATTCTGCTTACACAGTACACTCAGGTTCAACTAAGATGTACTGTGATTTAAGGGAGCATTATTGGTGGGGTGGCATAAAGAGGGATGTTGCAGACTTTATTGCTAAATGTTTGACTTGTCAACAGGTTAAAGCAGAACATTAGAGACCATCTGGGTTACTTCAGCAGTTGCCTATTCTCGAGTGGAAGTGCGAGCACATCGCCATTGACTTTATTATAGGTTTACCTAGTACACGAGGTGGTTATAATGCAATTTGGGTGATAGTGGACAGATTGATAAAATTTGCTCATTTCTTTCCTGTGAAGACTACATATGACTTTGCTAAACTTGCACAGTTGTATATAGACAAAATTATTAGTCTTCATGATATTTCAGTTTCCATTGTCTCTGATCGTGGTACTCAGTTTACTTCTCAATTTTAAAATAAATTTCAAGAAGCTTTGGGAACACGAGTAAACTTTAGTATTGTTTTTCACCCTAAGACACATGGACAATCAGAAAGGATCATACAGACGTTAGAGGACATGCTTTGTGCATGTGTTATGGATTTTGGTGGCTGTTGGGATCATCATTCACCTTTAGTAGAGTTTGCTTATAATAACAGTTATTAGGCAAGTATAGAGATGGCTCCATATGAGGCATTATATGGTCGAAAGTGTAGGTCATCGATTTGATGGGATGGACTTAGAAAAAGAAGGCTTACTAGACCAGAGTTTATACAATTAACTTCAAAGAAGGTTCAGTTAATAAGTGATAGACTTTTGACTGCTTAAAGTCGACAGAAAAGTTATGCTGACCCTAAGCATAAAGATGTAGAGTTTATGGTTGTAATCATGTATTTCTAAGAGTTTCACCTATGAAAGGAATCATGAGGTTTGGGAAGAAAGGGAAGCTTAGTCTTCATTTTGTTAGTCCATTTGAAATTTTAGAGAGAATTGGAGCAGTTGCTTACCGTTTAGCCCTTCCACCTGGTTTTGCACATGTACATCCAGTTTTCATATTTCTATGCTTAGGAAGTATGTACCAGATCTATCTCATATTTTGCAACCTCATACCATACAATTTAGAGATGATATGTCATATGAGGAGCAACTAGTAAATATTTTAGATCGATAAATTAGGAAACTCTGGTATAAGGAAGTGGCTTTGGTCAAAGTCTTGTGGCATAATCACTCAAGTAGTGATGCCACATGGGAGGCAGAATCTGAAATGCAAGCCAAATATCCTCACTTATTTGATTCTTCAGGTTAGAATTTTGTTTGTTTAAATTCGGGAAATGAATTTCTTTTAAGGGGGGAAGTATGTGGAAACCCAATATTTTATCTATTTATTATTTATTTATTTTAATTAGCTAACAATAATTTAATATATTTATCTAAAAAAAAAGAGAAATATTTTATTGGATAGCCTACTTATTTTTATATATATATATATATATATATATATATATATATATATATATTATTTTTGAAATTAAATATATATCTCTAATCTGAACAACCCAGTTCAATAATAACTCTTATCCCATTCTATACATAACAGAACTCTTGAAACATAAATTCTTATATATATATCCCATTCTCTAATCTGATGTGTGCAGAGAATCCATAAATTCTTACTTCTCTATTCATCACTTTGGATTCTATTTTCAAGGAGATTCAAATATTCAATCTGTCATCTGAAATTGTTTCTCTTTTATTGAATATAGCTATTGTCTTGTAGGTTTTAGGTGAGTGGTAATTATAATACATGGCACCGTTTTACTCCATTTTAAAATTTTTTAGCATTAAATTTATTATTAAATGAAATTTTAAATTAATATTTTAATAATTATTTTACATGTGATTTTCTAGAGTTTTATTTTATTATTGAATTTTATTCCAATTTTGATTAAATAATTGATTTTTTCAATTATCTCTGCATTAGGGCCATTAGAATTTCGGGAACAGGCTTTTAATGTTTTTATATTAATTGATATCTGATTATAAAATTTATCGATGTGTTATACTGAATTTATTTGAGATTGATTTGATCTTATTGATTCTCTGAAATTATTAAAATAAACTGTTAAAATTGCACTATCAGTTATTATTTGCTATCTAAAATTTTTTGCTGATTTTGATTGATTTGTACAAATTGATTTTCTGTTTTGAATTGGTACCTGTGCTCAGTATCTGTATCTGTTATCTAGCCCCATAGTGTGGACTATCATGGTATTAGGTTGCATTGTTGAGTCATGCATCATTGCAATTTATGATTTGCATTAGTTTCATATGCATTGATATATGTGAAGGAGAAGGAAGGTATCTAATATCTGGTAGCGCGCTTATCATTTGATCTTTGGTGATGTGGGGTATCATCACCCTGGTGTACTGTACCATCAAATTTTATCGAATGAATTTCTTTTATATATATATTTTATGAAATTATTTTATTAGTAATTTTGATAGAATGAGCATGATTTTTATTGAATAGAAAATTTATTGTGAAATTAATCAAGCGTCTGCATGTTCCTGTTTCTTTGTGTGCTGTAATTATCATTCACTGAGCATTAGCTCAAACAACGTTTTCTCTGTCTATTATCTGTTTCAGATCAGTAGAATTCTGCAGCTGATCCAAATATTTAGTCCATTTTCTGGAGAGGAAAAATCTTTGATTTGTTCTCAAGGTATGCCCGAATTCATGTTTCCTCGGGCTAATAATTAGTTTAGTTTATTAAACAGTTTAAGTTTTTATTTGAAATCTGTAGAGACTCCGCAGTTTATTTATGGGATATTTATGTTATTTATTAATTGTTTTGTTTATTTGGATTTTATCTATTTTTGGAATTAGTAAGTGACAATATATTTATTCAAGATACTCTAATAAGACTTGCATGATTTAAGAATACTTAAATTATGCGCCGATCGCGATATAAAATTTTGGGTCGTGACAAAATTTTAGCAACAAATATAAATCCATTGCTAATAGCAATGAAATTTTGTTTTCGTTGCTAAAATGTTGACCAATGTAATTTTATTTCAAAATTGCAATGAAATCAAAAATTAGTTGCAGAATTCATTACAAAAATCCATTGGTAAGCCACGTTTATCTTATAGTGACTACCTAAATGTTAAAAGTCAAATTTTTCAAATTAAAATTTGAATTTTGATTAATTTTTTAAATTTTAAAAATTATACAAAATATCATACCAAACAGTGAAAAGTAATAAAAATGATGAAAATGGGATGCATTAAGGTTAATTATATTCTTATTTTTTATAGTAAGATAAAAAATAAGTATTATATAATATAATGGATTTTTTTTAATATTTAATTTATTCATTGTGTTAATAATAATTAATAATGATTATAATAATTGGAAATCGGATGATAAAAAAAGGGCAACAATGATAGTTGTAGTGGCAATGATGGTTATGGCGATGATGATCATTGGTGGTGTTGATGATAGAGTGAGAGTTATGGTGGTAATGATAGTGGTTGAGTAGCGATGATAGTGACAACAGTAGTTGTAATGGCCGAATGGTGGTGATATGGAGCCTATGTGGTCATAGTGGTGATTGTGGTAACAGTAATTATTAGGGTGATAAAATAATAGTGATGGTGGTGATAAATGTGATGATAAATGAAATAAATTAATCATGAGTACTTTTTATGTAATGATATATTAGTTGAAGTATAATTTATTATATTATGCATTATTATTTAATTACATCAAATTTCTTTATATTATTAAATAAAGTAATCGGATATATGATATAATCTTTGATATAACGTAGCCAAGAGACATGAGGATTGCTTAAGATAAGTAAAATTCCTTAGTTACACATAACTAGGTTGTTTGTAAAGAGAAATAAAAATAAAGAATAAATTTGATCAATATATAAATAATTAATGCATTATTTAAATTTACATTTCAAAATTCAATTGTAATTTAGTCTTTGAATTATTAAACTATGAAGAAATTTTAGTTTTTCCAAAACATTATATTTTTCATCGATAATAGTAATATAGCATGGGCTAAAAATACTAATTTTGAACTTATGGGGAACCAAATACAAATTTAGACAAAATATAGGAGTCTTTTCGTAATTTACAGAAACTGAGCTAGTTAGTTATTAACCACCTGGTTCCTTTCAAGTTTCAACCTTCAGAACGCACGTGTATGGAAGCAACATGTATCGTTAGAAGAAGGTGGATGTACGGTCACTGCATTATTAATCTGATAATGAAGTTGGCGGTCCATTAAAATCCCATGCATAAATCCATGCACTAACGTAGTTTTATCATGCAATTATGGAAAATTTGTTTCTTTTTATGTGAAAATTTCTCTCGGCTTCTCTCTCTCTCTCTGTCTCTCTCTGCCTTCTTTGATCTCCATTTCTTGAACCAGTAAATTCCATGCTTTACATCTCTCTAGCTCTGCTTCTCCTTCCCGTGATCGTAAGATAAGTCCATTTTCTTCACTTCCTCAATCTCTCCTCGCTTCTCGTTTCTTGTAATTTTCTTTAATTTTGTTTTCTTATGATTAATTCATGATTATTTTAGGTTATTGTAAAATTATCAGATTGGATTCAAATTCTTTGGATGTTTATAACTATTAAATTTCAAATCCAGATTAATTATAAATTACATTTTTTGGGAGCAAATCTTTGATTTTTTTCTGAGGGGAGATTGAATTATCGTAAAATTTTGAGGATTTAGATCGTTGATTGATTTGGAAGAGTGCATTCGGGGCAGAAGGGATGCAAATTAGGGTTTGTGAACGATTGTTGTTATTTGGAGCCAAATTGCGAATTTTGCTTTTTGGGCACTATTAATGGCATCATTAGAAACCAGTAATCTGGATATTTTGGAGGCTAAATTTCAAAGAAGAGAGCTAATAAGGACTTGAGATTGGGGTTTGTTTTTTTTGATGGGGAACACATGTGTAGGACCAAATCTCTTACAATCTGTTAGTGCTGCTGTTTGGCGTACCCGGCCGCCGGAGGAAAGGCTGCCGCCACCTTCTAAAGAAGAAGAAAACAGCAGCAAAGGTGATGAATCAAAAAAATCTGAGGATGAATCAAAACAATCTGAGGGTTCTATGAACGGATCAGAGAAAGACAATGCCTCCTCAATTCAAAGTACCCCACCTGAAACTGTTAAGATCACCAGTGAAACACCACCTAAAGTGATGGACCATGAAAAATCCATCAAGCCGGAGATGAGGGATGTGGGGATCAATAAGCCTGCGGAGGATCAGAAGCCGAAGAAACCCAATAATGTAAAGAGATGCGCGAGCGCTGGGCTTCAAGCGGGCTCGGTGTTGGGGAGGAAAACCGGAAATTTGAAGGAGATATATAGCTTGGGGAGGAAGCTTGGACAAGGGCAATTTGGGACAACGTTTCTCTGTATTGAGAAGGCAACTGGGAAAGAGCTTGCTTGCAAATCAATTGCAAAGAGGAAGTTGACTGCGCAGGAGGATGTTGAGGATGTTAGGAGAGAAATTCAGATAATGCACCATTTGGAGGGTCACCCAAATGTGATAAAAATTTTGGATGCTTATGAGGATGCTGTTGCAGTTCATGTTGTTATGGAACTTTGCGCAGGTGGGGAACTTTTCGATAGAATAATTCAGAGGGGACATTATACTGAGAGAAAGGCTGCTGAGCTTGCAAGGTTGATAGTTGGTGTTGTGGAAGCTTGCCACTCTTTAGGTGTTATGCACCGGGACTTGAAGCCTGAGAATTTTCTATTTGTTAGTCAGGAGGAGGAGGCGGCACTTAAAACAATAGACTTTGGGCTCTCAGTGTTCTTCAGGCCAGGTATACTTCTAAGCTGTCACCTTTTTTAGTTCTAGTAACAAGTATTACATTTCCGATGACTAGAATTAGAAACCTTTACTTGAAGTCTATAACATTGTTATTGGAGTAAAAGTACATGGAATACGTTCTGCCTATCATCTTATTTGTTGATTTCAATCAGTATTGTATTCATGGACAAATAAAAGAAATGTACATGTAGACTTGAGAAATATTTAACAACCGGTATGCCCATTGACCAAGCCTACAATTTTGTCTGTAATTCTATCAAATTGATTCGTAATGTGGAGATTGATTTATATTATGTTTAATTCATATGATTTAACAGTTCACCTTTGGATAGAAATTATGACAAATATAGATGTGTTTGTAAAAAAAATTATTGGGTCAAAATCATTTTCCATTTGATTCTATAATTTCTTTCTTGGATCTATAGAGCCCTAAGTAAGAAAGCTTGATTTTTATTTGATCTTGATACTGCATCCCATAAATAAGCTGTTTCTCTTTCCTCTTTCCTCTTTTTTCCTCCCATTCTTTTCTTTTCTTTTTTCATCTTGAGTTGGGAAAGGAAAGTAGAAGCATGGGTATGAACCACACAAGGTGGGTACCATATGAGCTATTTTGAAACGGGATGGTAAACATGAAAGTTTAGGTGTTGGATAAAGTTGAATGTGGATGGCACTGCTGAAGAGAATCCTGGAGAAGTTTCTGCAAGGGGAAACATAAAGATGATGGTAGATTCATATATGTACTTAAGTCATGGCTGAACTTTGTGGCGTTAATATACTTCTTAAAGGAGGAGGGCTTAGGCATGTAGTTCATAGCAAACTCCCTAGTGCTAGTGGTAGTTTAGATTTTTTCAAGTGATGTAGATCTTTCAAACTTGAACAATCATTTGCCTCATGCTTGTAAGCAAAGGATTGGAAATCTAGTCGCGGTATATTTGTTGAGACTAGAGAAAGCAATTTCAAGCCAACTGTTGCAAATGTTTCCTTTGAGTTTCTCATAAGGTTATACTAGTTCTGACATGCCTCTGGATGAAATTTCTCTTATACTTTTGAGAGATGTAATGGCTGTAGTCTAGCTTGTTTGGCAAATTATTGTCAACCAGAAAACATTTAATAGTTGAAGGCTCATAATCTGGTAGTGGCTAAGAACTCCTATTTGAGGGTCGTACGTCTTCTTCCTTAGGAATGTAATATGGTGGATGCCACATTTATATCAAGTCGTCATGGATCATGTTATTTGTTGCAGCTTCTATGTGATTGCCTTTTGGCCTTAGTCTTATCCTTAAATGAAGATTGGAGAGGAGAATTATTTGGGAGATCAATTGGGTGTTTGTCTTCAGCTAATTCCTGCTATATATTCTTACTTACCAAAAATAATAATATGTGATAATTCCTCTCTCTTTTTTTTTTTTAATTAAATTGAATAACCGTCTGGAGATATGCAATTAAATTAGACAAAAAATAATCCATTTAAAATGAAGAGTATGTGAAATGTGAGTGAGAAAGGCCAGAGATTTGTGTAGAGCTCATATCGGATAATGGAGAGTCCCAATAGGGTTTGATTAGACGTCAAATTTTGAACACATCAACTTCTGATATTGGTTGAAGAAATATCACTTAATTGCTGAAGATTTATTTTGAATGAACCACTTATGTTCTATGGTAGTGAAAATATACTGTTCCCTTGCAACTTTTCATGTCTATGTGCAAGAATAAAGTTCCTTTCATTGACTATGCTAGAAATGTAAAATTTTCTTTGCAAAGCATATCAATGCGTGCAGATATGTCTTGTATGATACATCTCCAATTCTTTAAATTCCTTCAAAAGTCATAAATTTTCTTGTATCGGATGCAGTTTCTCCAATGCATGTGCTTATTTGAAGCTAAGTGAGCATACAGTATTTGCATCCTCACTCTATTAGAGTGACTCGATCTTGCACATCTGATAAAGAACTTTCTTCTTAACCTGTCAGGTGAAACATTCACTGATGTGGTTGGGAGCCCCTACTATGTAGCCCCAGAAGTGTTGCGAAAACATTATGGTCCAGAGTGTGATGTTTGGAGTGCTGGGGTCATCATTTATATTTTATTAAGTGGTGTTCCCCCTTTCTGGGATGGTGAGAGGCATAATTTTTAGCTTTATTGCTAATTTTATTAGTTTCTAATGATTCTAGGGAATTTCTAGCTACATCTAATTTTTTGGTATGCTGTGTCACGTTTGGGATCAGAAACGGAACAAGGAATATTTGAACAGGTTTTAAAAGGTGAACTAGACTTCTTATCAGAACCATGGCCTAATATATCTGAAGGTGCAAAAGATCTTGTCAGAAGAATGCTTGTGAGGGACCCTAAAAAGCGAATGACAGCCCATGAAGTTCTCTGTGAGTTCATGTTGTTGCAATCTAATATTATGTTATCACCAGATAAAGCATTAATTTGATACAGCATTAATTTAATTATACTTTTATCTTTGATTTCTCTTTTATTAGTTGTGATTGTGAATGAATTTTGTATTGCCAAATTGTGTTGTGGGCCACTGTAATTCTTTTTTTTTTTTTGGAGATTTTATTCTATTGTTTTTGTCTCAAGTGACAGCAACTATATGTTTGTTAAGAACCCATTTCCATTTTATTGATTTAAGGTATGGCAATTTATTACTCATTCTTTTTGTTCTTTTGCAGGCCACCCTTGGGTTCAGGTAGATGGTGTTGCCCCTGATAAACCTCTTGATTCTGCAGTTCTAAGCCGCTTGAAGCAATTCTCAGCCATGAACAAGATCAAGAAAATTGCCATTCGAGTGAGTAGTTCTTTTGCTTCAAAAAGTCACGAAAATTTTGGAAAAGTTATCATATGAAGTGTTGTCAACGGTGCTTTTCCATCTGAGTACATTTCACAGTAAAAGTTTGTATAATTTTCATGAAATGATTGCCAGCAAGATATTAATTTACCCAGCACTTATTTCAATAGAATCATTTTCTCTTCTTTTTCCTTTTTATTGAGGCATCTTGGTTGAATTGCTTGGAGAATTTTCAAAATATATGAGACAAAGAAGTAAAATTATTGTCTGATTTTGCTGTTTAAAGAGGTTCCTTAGTATCTGCTTTCATGGCTTGTACTATACTATCACCTAGATTCTCTCTCTCTCTTTTGGTCAAAGTATCACCTAGATTCTCTGGATGACTCTGCCAAACTTTTTTTTTTTTCCTAAACAGGTCATTGCTGAAAGCCTGTCTGAAGAGGAAATTGCAGGCCTAAAACAAATGTTCAAGATGATAGACGCAGACAATAGTGGACATATTACTCTTGAGGAACTGAAGACAGGTTTGGAAAGGGTGGGAGCTAATCTCAAGGATTCTGAAATCAATGGGTTGATGCAAGCAGTAAGTGCTAATATGAGATTGAAGTTCCGATCTTTATGTAGGCTTATAGCATATAATGATGATGGTAGCTTTTTTTCTTTTTATTTGTTTATTTTAACTTGAAAATGTGTTGCAAACTGTTCACTGGGTTAGAAGCAATATGATGAAGATCCTCTGTTTTTTGAGGTTGAGATCTTGCAAGTAGAAATGATCAGGGTTATTGAAACTTCTGTGAACAAAGATGGAGATGGAGCTAGCTGAGCACCTAGAAAACTGTGACTGTGCCTCAAGTCTTCTTCTTATGGTTCAATTTTATCAGAAATTGTCTAAGACAGATCTTAACTAATACATTGTTTGGTTTGGCTAAAATGCAAGTACTAACTGGGAGGGAGAACAGAAAATCTCGCGTGTAAGATTATGGCTTGGCTTTTCATAGGTTAGTCATCATTTGAAGAGCAAGGGTAAAAGGGGCAGATGCATGCACACATACTGAGATTCATGCGCGTGTGCATACGCATAGACCTTGTAAGAAAATAGTCTAGAATCTAAAATGTAGATGAAGAGGACATGGAGAAATTTATTTGCTTTGGCAAAAGTGTTGGAAAAAATCAGAAGGGAGAGGGAGATGGAAATCATCTTCAACAAAGACAAAAACTTCAAACATTAAAATAACCGAAAAAAGATTGAAGATAAAGAGTAAGACACATATTTCTTTTTTTTTTTTTTTTTTTTTTGTCAAAGGTAAAACACATATTTCATTACTTAAAAAAACAGAACATTTACAAAAAACAGATTTCTTCTTCTTCTTTTTCTTCATTTTTCTCTCACAGTTCACTCCCTCACTCTCTACACACTCTCTGCTCATAGCACACGCGCAACACACATACACTTCTCAAAGCTCCAGCACTCCTCCTTTTCTTAGGTAAAGGAATGCCTTTCACAAGTTAATAAACACACACCTAACACTTAAGACAAACTTCTTGTAATTCCTATGATTCTTGCTACAAACATAAAGAGCCATTCCTTTTTCAACTAACACATTAATCATCAGGAAATTTCCATCAGCAAAATATCTCACTTTCCAACATGAAGTTATGTTCTTTGAGTTCTTACTAGATGCCTTTAATTAAGTTACAAGATCACTGGTCAGGAACCTATGATCTCTCAAATGATTGTTATTGGGATTATAAATCTCACATCGAGAAAATATAAACATAAAAAAGGTAAATATAAGTAGTGAGATTGCAACATTGACTTGACTAGTCATTTTAATGTGACGCAATCCAATTACTTATATAAACCAAAATTAAAATAAATTAAATTGTAATTTTATAAACATTCTCTCCAAATTTAACATGGTATCAGTGCAGCATTCTCTCCATGTGGTTGCACTTGAGGGGGGAATGTTGGGATTATAAATCCCACATCAGGAAAATATAAATATAAAAAGAGTAAATGTAAGTGGTTGGATTACGAGATTAACTTAGCTAGTTATTTTGATTTGTAAAGCAATCTAATTACTTATATAAACGCTAGTTAAAATGAATTAAATTGTAATTTGACCAACACTCTTTCCAAATTTAACAATCGTCTTTGAATTTGACAACAATGGCATTTCCTCATCTTTCTGATTTTTAATTTCTGATTAAGGTTTTCTTTTTTAAAAATTTCAGGCAGATATTGACAACAGTGGTACCATAGACTATGGTGAATTTATAGCAGCAATGCTTCATCTAAACAAGATTGACAGGCAGGATCATTTATTTGCAGCCTTCTCATACTTTGATAAAGATGGGAGTGGGTACATCACTCAAGATGAGCTCCAACAGGCCTGTAACCAATATGGCTTAGGTGATATTCACCTGGAAGATCTAATACGTGAAGTCGACCAGGATAATGTAAATGGTTTTCAATTGCTAGCAACTTTGATTTTTGTTCCATTTAGTCTCGGCAGTCATATGATTTACATTCTGCACCTTTTATGTTCTTTCAGGATGGACGCATTGATTACAGTGAATTTGTGGCTATGATGCAAGATACTGGTTGGTCAGATCGGAGAACCAAATAACATAATATCTTGGCTTTGAATACGGCTTCAAGTGTTAGTACCTGACCTGGTATGCCAACATATTATAGCTTCTAACTAGCATTTCTGTCATAAGTTAAACTGATTTGAGATGCATCCAATTGTAAAGATCAGGCAGGCTTCAGAAAGCGTGAGAGAGTGAGTGTCCTTTTCATTTTACTCTTTTCTTGTTGTATTTACCATTCAGTTGATGATTGAGTATATTAAGTTGGATTATATTTCAGTTTTCCAAGTTCAGAGCATCATTGTTCATAATTAAGCCTTTTTTAATAATTAATAATTACATTTCTGTTACGATAGTTTTGTTTGTAGTACTATATGTTACTTGATGTTTCTGGAATTTCCAGCAAAACCTGGTACAACCGAACAAGCAGACAAGAAAGGCTATATTCACTAAACCAAACAGAGACACCTGGGCAAAATAAGAGACACCTGGATATACAGCTGTCCTATTAAGAAAATGAAATTGTTGTTGTAGACACTCAAATGATTCCTTGTTGTAAACGAAAAATCAAGAGTTGAATTAATTGGTCTAGATCGTAGCTGCTTAGCTGATTAAAATTACAACTGCACAGTCATGGGTGATTTGATAATGATGTTAGATAAATTGGTAAAGCTTTGTTCTTTTTCCTTGATTTGATGAAGTCTGTTGTGCACATCTTTGTCAAGAAACCTTAAAGCATAAGCTTGTAGGTGAGGGTCCTAGGAATAGTTTCATATCTTTAATACATCTCCTGATCTCTACACATGAATGTTCCCTAGATTTGATGTACAAACAAACCCAAACCTATTTATCTTGTGTTGAAATAGTTAACTAACAAACGAGACTGCCCATTTCTCAGAATTGGAACTCTTATATCTTGGTTTAAGAGGCTCTAATACCATATAAAGAAACCACCCAATCTAAAAGCTAAATAGATTAATAATCTTGAATAATAGAATTTAAGAATGTTTTCCAAGTTGGTGGCTGATTGTAAAGCTCTGTTGGAAGAAATGCCCAGTTGTTCAATAGTCTTTGTTAAAAGGTTAGCGAACATTGTCGCCCATTTCTTGGCTTCAACAGTCTTTAGGAGTGAGTTCCTATCCCTTGTGCTTTTATTTTTGATGTTTGTCATGTAAGAACGTAAATGAGCATTGAAAAGCTCAGGCTTAATTCTCCAAAAAATTTTTCAATAAGCTTAAACTCAACTCATTTAGAAAACGGGTCAAACTAACCTAAACTTTTATCAAATTGAGTCTTAAGCACCTCTCAAATATCTCAACTCATTTACAGCCATAGTGAGTTCTAAGTTTAGAGTTATGAAGTTCAAACCAAGTAATTTTGATTAGCTCCCATATAAATGATAGCTTAATTTTCATAAAAAATTAAATTTAAATTTAGATTACAAATGACTATATTTTATAAATGTATTTTATATATTGATTATATCATAGTTTTAGACAATATATTAATTTTAGAACATTCACAAATGAAGTAATAAATATTTATAATATAATAAAATATAATAACTAATAAAAATGTTTCTACAAATAAACCTATTTACAAGCCTATTTAATGATTCACTCATAAGTCGGTTCACGAACCTGTAAAAAAACTTATTCATAAGTTTTTATTAACACGATTATTATGGAGCTGAGTAAATGAGCGTAAAAATCGAGCTTAAAGTCGGCTCATTTTCTAAACAAGTTAAATTGATTCGAGTTTTTATTGTGAATAGTTTAGTTCGTTTACAAACTCTATCATTATGATTATGCATTGACCTTTTCCTAAAAAAAATAAAAAATAATAATAAGGAATGCTTTCCAAGTAGAGGATACATCTTAATTAACATGCCTGCCTGAAAAATTGGTTATAATACAGTTGATGAGTCGGAAAATCTATGACTCTTCTCTTCTTGTGCCATTCTTCCACTGAAAAACATTAACCTCACTTCTCTGATGCAATAATGTTCAAGATTCTCATAGCACTCATTTTCTTCCAGAGCTTGTTCAATGCATGTTTGGTAGAAGGAATGTACCAATAGAAATTTTATAAATGCATTCAATTACATCAGACCAAACATACAGTCAGATCTTTCAATTTCTTGACTGGGCAAAAGAAATTTCCATGGATCAGTAATAAATTCATCTGTGTCTTCATTACCCATGTGTACCCTCAATTGTAGCTGGAATTGGAAATTTTTAGACGCCTTTGTCCTCTTCTTTTAAAGACAGACAAAATGTTTGTCATACCAGAGTCCTGCACCACCAGAAGCATTGAACGAGGTAGCAGGCTGCTGCAGCCATGTTTGAAAGGAGTTTGCCCAGTGATGTTGTGTCCATTTCAAGGAGAATGCTGAGCAGTTTCTTAGAAGGATCATTGTATTCAATTACATGTGCATTTCCTGATGGATGGTTCGTTTTCAATAGGATCATTTGATACAAGAGAAAGCCACGTGCCAATGCACCCACTTGGTGCCATGGTCTGGAGGGTTTCTTCAGTTGTCCTGTATCCGTCTTAAGGAACCATTGAAATTGCAGCCGACAAGGTACTGGCCCATGAAAAAGAGGTGCAGAAGACTTGTAACTTCCTTGATCTAATTTTTTTCATGGCTAATTTACAATTAATTTCTTGAGGTATAGCAACACTTATAAGTTAATCCGGGTTTATTTTTGAGTTACAATTTGATCTTTAAATTTAAATTTCGTTAACAAATTAATCATCATCGTTAATTACTTTTCAATTTGTTCATAAAATAAAATCTTAAAGACTAATGTTTTTTAAAATTAAATCATAATTAATGGAGTTAACAATTAATTTAATTATATAATAAAGAATTAAATTTATTAGTTATGGAAAATTATACTTAATTTTAAAATATATATAATTCTTTTATATTATTTACAATATTAAAAAATTAAAAATTAATTAAACTACAAAATCGTCAAAAAAAGAATGAAAATTTTTTTCTCTAACCTACAAAATCATTGAAAAAAAATAAAGAAAATATTTTTCTCTATTTTAAGTTTATAAAATAAAAAAATTTACTATTAATATTAGCTAAATCACATAACATTAATATGAATTAATTAATCTAATTTGATGAAAGTTATATTATGTGTTCATTGTTCAAATACAGGAATTTATTATTATTAAATAATTTTTTAATTTGATTAATTAAATTGATTTTCTATTTAAATTTAAATTCTATTTTAATAAGAATAGAATTCTATTAATTTTTTTAAAATAAAATTAAAAATTAAAGTAATCATTATATATTATAAATATTATCTAAGCTCTAAGTATGCCCATGAAAGAAAACCTGAAGATCAACGTTCCCTTATCCGAGACATGGGCAATGCCTGCCATAAATGGGGATTCTTCATTGTAACAAATCTATTGCTTAATTTCTTCTGTGTAAAGTAACAATTTTTGACTTGATGGATTTACTATATGTAGGTGATCAATCATGCAGTGCTCAAAAAGCTAAGGGATTTGATGATTTTCTTTTATAATTTTCTTTTTTCATGGGGTAATAACAAAAAAAAAATCATATATTAATTTAAATTTTAGTGGAACAGTGGGGCAAATGCCCCATTCCCCAGTGTACATCAGCCCCTGTATGCTAGAAAGAAATCATTAGATCCCAGAAATAATGGTACAGGCTTTAATTCATGTGACAATAGACAAAGCACTACTATAGAGGAATTATCTTACAATTCTTGTCCATCCTCACTTCTTTCCTCATAATCCTGCTGCCTTAGGTTTCCTTTATACATTATATATATGTGTGTGTATTTTCTGTGTGTTCTCTGTTGAAAAAAAAGTTGCAGAGGATGAATCTCATTTTCATATTTTCCATGAAATTAACCTAGTAATGCTTTAAATCTCTTTGAGAAGAAACCCAAAGGCGCCCAAAGGACATGACACCTTGACCTGACACCAATGACTTAAACCATCTTTTGCATTAAATCATGTAAACTTTTTGAAACCCTAGCTAGCTATCATCACCATTATTCCACCAACCTAAGCTACAATCCATGCTTCATTTTCAAGCCTTTTTGACAGGCAACTGTGAGCAAAGGCAAAAAATTAAAAAGTTGTTGTCCATTGTTAATCAGTCCCCACACATCATACCCCCATGTCTATTTCAATCCTTACTTTATTATTATTATTATTATTTTTTTCTGTTTTACTTTTCTATAGTTTCTAGTTTCTACATAGAAATATTAATACACAAACAAAAGGAAACAGAAACTTTGCTTCCTCAAATTATTGCTCCTTTTTCTTGATTGCTCCCCTTCTCATATGCATGCCCACATCATAGATTTTGTGGTCACTAATCACTTCCATGCGAATAATGTATTTTTTCTTCCTTCTAATGGGACCCATCTATTAAATATATAAATTTTATATATTGATATTTTGGATTCATAATGGATCGAGTCTAAGTCAATATTTCATTTTTAATATTTATTATTTAAGAATATTTATAATTTAGTCCCTAAATTTTATCTTTAATACCAATTTGGTCCTTGCATCATGCATGGATGTTAATGTTATGGATGTATAAACTTAAAGTCCAAAAGTAAGATATAGTAATTGAAATTTTTGCATGCCTAATATGTGGGAAGTGTTTGAAATGAATTTAAAGCTATATGATTGAGCTCATAATGTTTATCTTTTCTTACATTTTAATTTAATTTAATAATTTCAATGATAAATTATTTATTATTAGACAGCTATTTGATTTGATGTAAATATGATTTATTATTTTTATAAAAATAAATTTTAAATTGACTAAAAATCTAATTAATGTGAAAAATATTTTCAAACACCCATTAAATTAAAAGGCAATTTGTGGTGAATTTCTCCTTCAGCTTTAGCTTTCATATATATTATTATTATAATAATAATTAATTAAATTTTAATAATTCATTATTTTTAAAAAAATTTAAAATAACAAAAAAATATTATAATAAATATATAAATGTAGCATTTTCTCTCATTATAATATCTTTATTTCAAATTTTTAAAAATATAATCCTTCTACTTTTTAAATTTAAATTATTTAATTATTATAATGATAATTTATCTTGTATTTAAATATATACAATTAATAAAAAAAATTATTTAAATTGAATGAAGAGATTAAAAAATAAATAAAAAATTTATAAAATAATTAATTTATTTTTTAAAATAAAAAATTAAATAATTAATTTTATCAAAATAATGAGATGTTTATAAAAAATTTAAAATCATGATAAAACCTCTACACAACAGGAAACCCATATGGAAGCACACCAAAGACGGGTACACCAAACAGAATCCACGTGTCAGACGATTTTGTTAAGTGAGTCACAGCCAATAAGTTGAGAAATGCCATGGTGTCATTGATAGGGATTCTGGACGCAACACGTGGCAGAGGAATAACGGCTAGTATATAAGCGTGGTTGTTACCAGCGAAAAATGCACTTGTGTCCTCACAGTCACGTGGCATGCCCTCGTTTGGGCGGCACCGCCCCCTTCTTTCCCAAATCTTCTTAGTCACACCCAACCCCCGAAAGTGATGCACTGATGGGCTGATTTTATATATATATATATATATATGAATTTTTTTATTTATTAAGAGGTTGAATTTCTTTTTATTTATTTTATTTTTAGTGATATTATTAATCAATTTATACATATTAAAATTAAGTTCTCTTAAATAAATTTAAAAATATGACTAACTAATAATAAAATAAAAAGTATAATTGAATTATATAACTATATAAGATATAATTTATAGACATTATAATTATTAATTTAATTATAATAATTTATTAAACTTATCATTGTAATAATAATTAAATAATTAAACATATTTTTAAGTAATGTAGCTAATTAATTAGAAATTTATAAACCATATAAATTGCACATGGAAATTTATATTGATAATACTTAAAGTTTAATTTGAATTTAAGCAAGTTTTATACTTTCTCAAACTCAATTTGATAGGATAACTCTACCTCAACTTAATTACCATGAAAAAAAAAAGATAAATTTATTTCATCTTCAAATTAAAATTCAAATAAATTAAAATGAATATAAATTCATAAATTAATATTTAATTATTTAAAATAATTATTTTGAATCAAATATTATAAATATTTTATATTGATTCACTATTTGAAAGTTCTGAGTTCTACTTAATTAAGTTTTAACTTAATTAAAATATTTTACTAGTTAATTTTAAATAATTTACTCTTAATTAATGATTTAATAAATAAATTCAATAAAAACGATCTATTAATGATGAAATAGCAAAATGTTCAATTTAATTTTTGTATTTATTAAAAAAATTTAATTTTGTCTATTTGTTTAAATTAATTAGAAGTTTTAATTTAAGTTTAAATTAATTTAAAAATTAAAATTTATGAACTAAATTTTTTAATTTAAATAAAAAAAATAATAATTTTAATTTTTTAATTTTCTTAATTTTAAACTAAAATAAATTTAAATTAAAAAATTTAAATTAAATTAAATAAAAATTTAAAATTAAATTAAATTAAACTTTTCCATGGGTGTAATTAAATGTTAATCCATTATTAAATATGAAGAAAGTGATTGAAATTTTTTTAAAAAATAATATTATAATTTGATCCTAATAATTAAGATATAATCACATAATCTATTATATTAATCTAAAGATGAGAGATGATAAGCCAAGAGAGCGCAAGCTCAATGCAATTTCTGATTAAAAGAAAATGCTAAATGCAATTGACATTGACATTGCTTGACTTGTGTCCCATCAAAATCCAAATATTGTTATAATTAATTGTACCAAAATGGTTTTTCCACCATAAATTGGATCCACCTTAGACCCCATTACTTTAATTCTTTCATGATTGAGTGAAGGGTTGAACTTAAGGGGAGACACATGAAATCTATTTAACTACCAGACATTCAATTTCATGGCAAAATAATTTAAAACTTTATTATATATATATATATTTTAATTTTTATTAATTTAATATCTTATATTATGTCCGTTAATAAATATAATTTACACTGTAATTTACAATTAAGTGATATTTACGTGACCCTGAGACTGCATCAATCACATTAGATTAATTAAATTCATACTTATTTAATTGGGTTTTATTTTCACTAAAATTAATGTATCAATAATTATAATAAAATTATTATGCGTATGATTTTTCTTTTAATTGAGTGTATTGAGACTAGAGAGTTCTAAAGGGCTAATATAGTAATAGAAAGAGAAGTGGGGATTAAACAGAAATGTTGCTGATAAATAAATAAATAAATAAAAAGTAAGAAGGGAAAGAGGAGGCACGTGTCGAGTGGTGAGATGAAGGAAGCAAAGCAAAAGACAGAGACAGACAGCAGCTAATCAGGAACCAACAACGAGGTTCTGTTGGGCCCACTTTGTTTTGTCCACAACTATTTCAGGACAAGTATTAGCCACTCATCGCTCTACTGCACTTTTACCATTCTACCCTTCTTCCTTTATACTAACTCCATCTATACATAACCCGTATGCCATGGCCATATCCAAACCTTATCTAGACCTTTATCATTGACAATCACGATCATTGTGTTTGATGAAAAAATAAAAAACAAAATGCAAAAGCATATTTTAACTTTTTAATTTTTATTTAAAAAATTTTAATAATATCATAATCACTTATTAAAATAAATTATTTATAAAAAAAATTATATTTAATTTCTATTTTTTTAAGTAAAAAAATTTTTAAATTAAAAAAAATAAATTCTTTCATTAAAAAAATAAAAATTAATAAAAAAATTAATTAAATTAAATTTTTATAAAATTGTACATTCTAAATAAGAGTATAATATTTAAAAACTTTCCATTTCACATCTCAATTTTTACAAGAAAAAAAAAAGTGAACCTTACAATCTTAATTAATATCAAAATTAATTAATATCAAAATTAAAGGAGAGATCAAATTAATTAAGAATGTTATTATATATTTTTTTAATAAAGGTAAGAGTTAATTTATGTACTCAAATATTCAACTTTCTTAAATTTATTAAATTATTAAACTTAAGGGCGATGACATGAGATATTTTTAAAATTAAGAGTGTTATTAAATATTTTTATATAAAATATATGTTAATTTACGTATTTAGCTAAAAATATATAAAAAATTAAAAAAAAATATATATTTTTTATATTGAAATTAAATTTAAAATCTTACCCTCTTGAAAATGACTCAATAATATATATATATATTAATTACTCAAAGATTAAAATATGTAAGAATGGGAATGGCCTTTTAAGCTTAAGGACAATAAGGACAAGAGCGTGGACAATATAAGTGTCGGCTGGCTTAATTGCCATTGCCACCCTTTCCTTTTGTTTTATAAAATTTATGTATTTTTGTGATGAAGAAATCTTATATGGTGACCATTTTCTTTTGGGACGTAAACAAGTCATGCATTTTTCTATATTTTGTATTTACATATGTATAAGTCCATGAGCATTAATTTTAAGTAACAAGCATATTCTATATTCCATCCTTCAACTTCTATTTCGACAATTTCCATTTGTTTTTTTTTTTTAATTTCAATAAATCAGTATAATTATATAAAGTGCTTGCATATATAATGATATAAAAAAATTTAATTCAGATAAATACTAAAATCAATATATATATATCTTATGCTAATTAGAAGTAAGACAGAATACATAAAATATAAGTTTAACTCGCATAGAACGAATGAAGGTGAGATTCATTTGGATGAATTTTTAGTATTAAGATACAATTAACTTAAATATCTGAGCCTTATCACATAAAAGAATTGAGTTTTAAATCAATATATAGCTCATAGGATCATAAGATAAATGAAATGGAGGAGTGGGATGACTCTATTATGTAATCGAGAATTCTTAATAAAATTGATGAAAAAGTTACAATCAACCCTAATTAATTTGAAATTAAAGCTTATTGTTATTATCTTCACTTGAATAATTATATTTCTGTATCAAAATAGAGATATAATATATACATATATAATTTGGAAAAAGAAAATAAAAGAAAAAAAAAAAACTCTTGCATGGCACATGATTCCTGGAAAATTCCAAAAATTTACTTTCCCTCCCAAATGGGCAATGTGAGAAAGATGGAAAGCCTCAAATAAAATTGTGACATGCACGCAGGTCCTCTGATTGCAGCACAGAATAGGACTTAAAGGGCTCAGCTGTATGGTATTGTTAGTCTTTTTTCAAAATTCACCTAATAACGTTAAACAACATTTAATTTTAAAAGTTTCCCAATTGACTTCCAAAACCCCATTTTAACCCCAGTGATCTCAGGTACAAAAAGTACTGTCCGAACACGTGTACGGTTAGGATGGCATAGTACTCACTGAACCCTGATGTTCACATTACCGCCATCAAATGTGCTCCTTAAGTCTAGTTATTTTCACAATTTTATCATTTATGGGATTTGTATGTACGTGCTAAGTCAATGTTGTAAATTTTATACGATTTCAGGGGTATTTTTGGAAAAGCAAAGAGTGCCTTCTTAATTGCACCCTATAATTAGTGGTTGCACCATATGGGGTTGCTGCAGTTGAAGATCAGCAACTTTGATCTTCTCCTTAGTTCGTTATAGCTATAGTGATCCTTCACCTTTTTGATTAACAGCAAACAAAATACAAAAGTAAAGAAGCAAAAGGTATGACTGATCTGATCATCATCTTCTAACTGATTGTCGGTGATGAATTTTTCTCTGTTTCTTTTTCTTTTGTCCCTCTTATTTTGCTTCAGTGATCTTTCTTTCTTTCTTTCTTTCTTTCTTTGTCTTGTTATCTTGCCAAGAAGAGAGAAAGGGATATTGGATTTTGCTCAACAAGCATGTTTCTGTCTTTCTTCTCCATTTTCCATTTCAAGATGCTGTTTCTTGTTACTTTGAAGCCCTTCTGCTAGTTAAATATTCAGTAACTTCTTAGTTCATTTTAATGATATTACAAATATATGCCATATAATAACCTTTTTCTTCTTTTCTTTTTAAACTTGGCTAGTTCATCATCCAACAGATGGAGATGGTGTGGCAACCTCCAAAACCAGTCATTTATAAATAATTTTTTTTTTGAAATTGCAATTTATGATATAGAAAATCATGAGTTTGTATATATTCTCGCTCTACGACAGAAGAACAGTCTTTTTTCTTTACTTTTGGGTTCTTAATAAGTTGATGAAGTCTCAGGTTTATATTTAATGATTTAATTTCATTTTTCATGCAGAAGATTGTAGCATGGAGAAAACAAGCGCTTCTAGTTTAGTGAGAACAAAATCGGACCAACTAGTGGAGACGGTGGCGGCGGATTTTAAATCTCCCCCGACGAATGAGGTGGGTGGAGGAGTGTCGGAAGGAAGTGGGACATTGTCGAGGAAGTCCAGCAAGCGGCAGATTATGGCGGCATCACCAGGGCGGAGCGGTGGAGGTGGCAAGAACACACACATAAGGAAGTCATGGAGTGCACAGATGAAGTTTGACTTGGATGACGTAAGCAGCGGTGCAGCTTTAAGCCGAGCCTCTAGTGCCAGCTTGGGCTTGTCTTTCTCCTTCACCGGCTTCACGGTGCCGCCGGACGAGATCGCGGACTCAAAGTCGTTTAGCGATGATGATATACGTAAGTAATTTGCATATTTCATGCAACTATACATTATATAGTATAATTTGAGTTTCTAGTACTAATTTGAAGCAAATCATTATTCAAAAATAAAAGATAGTATAATTTTAAAAAATTAATGATAAAAAATTAAAAAAATATAATATAATTTAATAATATATTTGGGTTTTTATTGACAAAAGTAAAGGTATAATGATTGGAAAACAATGAGCAATTGGGAAGGTAGCTAGTTAAGTTTACCAACTTTCTGATGGAAGGAATACACCAAAAAATAACAAGAACAGAAACAGCCAGTTAATTACTTTAAAAAGAAAATGAAGACATATTTGCATTTGGCAATTGACAACCACTTGCAAAAATGTAAAAAGTGGGCCCTTCTTTTCCATCCTTGATCAAGTGCTCAGTTTAAAAAAATTATTTTATTAATATTTTATAATTAAAATTTATTAAATTTAATTTTAAAATTTTTTAATAAATATATTTTAAAAATACAATTTTCAAGCAATGTTAAATAGATCCTAAATTTTCAATCTTTAACACCTGTTGCATTTTAATTTTGCCCATAATTATTTAAAAAAAATATATTCTTTATATAATAATATATAAAAACTGTTGCTCTCATGAGTGCTGTTTGTTCCATTTTCTCTAGTGGGCTGTGGTGTCTTTTATTGCCCATTTTATTGTAATTTGGAATTAGTGTGTAGGTACCCAAACAAAAATTGAAAATCCTAATTACTGAATTTATATTTTTATTTAATTTTATAATTGAAAATTCATGCACACTTATACTAACACATTTATGTAAATTAAAAAATTTTAAATATATATATAAAAAAAAAGTGTTTTGGTGTTCTTATGAAAAAAAAGCTCTTGTTAAAAATATTAGACAAAATAAAATATAATATAAAAAAATTAAATTTTCTAACAAAATTTTTACCAAAATTGATTCAAGATATATTATAAATCATGAAACTTGAAAGAAATTATTAGGTGCAATTATTATATGTATAACAATCAATCTTGACTATTGATTATAATGAGATTCACATAAAACTCATCATAATTAATAATTATGATACAACTATTGTGCATACAATTGTTTCAACTATTAGTATTCTAAAATTTTTCAATGTGTAGAGAAGTTTTTCCCATAAGTCCGGCATGAATTTTGACTAGAGATATATATTGCAAGAAACGACAATTAAGTCATACAAATGGGATCCTAATTTCAAATGTAGGTGAAGCTACCTTTAAAGTGGAAGACAAATAATGGGGAATATTGGACCCCAACCCTCTTCAACAGTCAAACTGGCTTGATTTCTTAGTTAATTTCTTGGTCGCTAGTAGCTAGGGTGTAACTTCATTAGGTTTTTTATTATTTCTCCAATCGTCTTGGCTAAACTCTCACCTAAATCAATTATGAATTATTTGAAAATAGATTTCAGCACTTTTGTTTCTTCTCTTTCGTTTTCTTTCCTGTGACAACGATTTGAATCCTTATAATGACGCTACAGCACTGTTATATATGACTGATTGATCATTATTTGTGGGGAAACTTGAATTTGCAACCATGTATTTGTAAAGAAATATCATTCCGGAAAAAAAAAATCAATTACCTGGTCATTCAATTATCAGATTATTGACAGCATTGTATCCTGATCGTTAGCTAGCTAGTTTTTCTTTATATACCAAAGTTTTAATTCATTGCATAGTTATTTGTTTGCCCAAAAAGGATATACACACATATGTCTATGGCTGTTGCAGCTGAGGATCTTGAAGCTGGGACGAGGAAACCGAAGTTTCAAACAGAACCCACCTTGCCGATTTTTCTCAAGGTATATAATATAATAGCTATCTCATTGCCTGGCATGCAGGCCATTATATATAGATATGGCTGTATCTTCTTCTTCATTGTCCAAGAGCATGCACTGGTATCTTCAATGTGGTATGGTGCCTTGGATTGATTTCATATACATATTCTATTTGGACAGGCAAAGAAGGAGACTAATGTAGCAATCAACGCGATCCATAGAACATGGCTAGCATGGTCAGGTTCAGTCTTGTACAGACAGGGTTTCATGATCTAGTATCACATTTATAATAATTTTGTACAAGACTCTCCCTTCTTTCCCAAAACAAATGGAATTAATATCATCAACTACCTTAAATTCTTCTAACTTGCATGAAATAATAATGAATCTTAATTACCTTCCATATGCATCTTTGAATAGTCTTTAAGAGTACTCCCATAAGTAATGCTTTGCTATGGAAAGAAGGGTGTGGACAGAAAGTTTTTTATTTATTTATTTATTTTTATATGTTGGGGAGGGGGGAGTCAAACATGAGTCTCCCAGGTTCAAGTATATACAGATACTCTGGACTATGCCCACTGCGGAAAGTTTATTAAGCCTTCAATTGTTAGTTACTACATAACTAGAATATTATGAAGTATGCAGTTAATTGCCACAAATTTACTGATCAGTTAAATATTTGTTCTTGATTTTGGAATATATTCTGCAGTTCACAGATGTCACTTACAAGTTGATTAACAAGGGGATGACATCGACGGAGGAGAAGTATATCTTGAATGGAATCACTGGTTCAGTGAATCCAGGGCAAGTCTTGGCACTTATGGGACCTTCAGGAAGTGGAAAGACAACACTCTTGAATCTGCTTGGTGGCAGGTTAATTCAGCCCGGTGTTGGTGGTTCAATCACTTATAATGACCAACCATATTCCAAGTTTCTAAAAAGTAGGTAAGCATTTCAATCTTACAATGGAGGACGTTTGTTCAAAGGAAATTGCTTAGTTGATCACTTTTTTTTTCCCTGTGGACCATATATGACTTGGAAATAATCTGCAGGATAGGATTTGTGACTCAAGACGACGTTTTGTTTCCTCACCTTACAGTGAAAGAAACATTAACATATGCAGCTCTCCTCCGATTGCCGAAGACATTGACAAAAGAACAGAAGGAAAAACGAGCCATAGATGTCATCTATGAGCTAGGCTTGGAGAGGTATAAATATATAATCACAAATTGGTATTATTGCTCATTTCATTCTTGCTAGATGAGAATCTTGATCTGCTGCATGCAGGTGCCAAGACACCATGATTGGAGGCTCATTCGTCCGTGGCGTTTCAGGTGGGGAAAGGAAAAGAGTGTGTATTGGAAATGAGATTATAATCAACCCTTCTGTTTTGTTTCTTGATGAACCAACGTCTGGCTTGGATTCCACAACTGCTTTAAGGATAGTTCAGATGTTGCAGGATATAGCAGAGGTATACATATGTACAATTAATGAAGTTCCTTTTCCTTTCTGATCTTCACAATATTAACATAAAATCTGATGGCTGCAGGCAGGGAAAACAGTGATAACAACAATCCACCAGCCATCAAGTAGACTCTTCCACAAGTTTGACAAGTTGATCCTTCTTGGGAAAGGAAGCTTGCTCTATTTTGGAAAAGCATCAGAAGCAATGCCCTACTTCTCATCTGTTGGTTGTAACCCACTTATTGCCATGAATCCAGCTGAGTTCTTGCTAGAACTTGCAAATGGAAACATAAATGATGTTTCTGTACCATCAGAATTGGAGGATCGAGTGCAAATGGAGAATTCAGACAACGAAACAAGAAATGGGAAGCCATCTCCTGCAGTTGTACATGATGTACTTACAGTACTCTTATACACACAGACACACACACACACACACACACTCTTAATTAGCTAGCTGCTCCTAAATTTGCAGAAACTATCTACTAGTCAACAAGATAATGGTTTCATATCTGTATCCTGCAGTATCTTGTGGAAGCCTACGAGACACGAGTTGCAGAAAATGAGAAGAAGAAACTTATGGTTCCTATACCCCTTGATGAGGAAGTGAAGTTGAAAGTGTCTTCTCCGAAGCGACAATGGGGAGCAAGCTGGTGGGAACAATATACCTTATTATTCTGTAGAGGAATCAAAGAAAGGAGACATGACTATTTTAGCTGGTTGAGAATAACCCAGGTTCTTTCCACTGCTATTATCTTGGGATTACTATGGTGGCAATCAGAGAGTAACAGCCCCAAAGGCCTGCAAGATCAGGTAATCAATTAAGACACTGTATGATTCTATGGATGCATGAACAATCAACCCCAAGAACTTGAAGGAACTTAACCCTTGTTTAATTGCAGGCAGGGCTGCTTTTCTTCATTGCTGTTTTCTGGGGATTCTTTCCAGTCTTCACTGCCATCTTTACATTCCCTCAAGAAAGAGCTATGCTTAATAAGGAACGTGCAGCAGACATGTATAGATTGAGTGCTTATTTCTTGGCAAGGACTACAAGCGATCTTCCACTTGATCTGATACTGCCAGTACTTTTCCTTGTCGTTGTCTATTTCATGGCAGGCTTGAGAATGAGTGCTGGTCCCTTTTTCCTCAGCCTGCTAACTGTTTTCCTCTGTATTGTTGCTGCTCAGGTAAACCTTTCTGGGAACAGCAATAAAGAAAGTGAAATATATACCCAAACATTCAAACCTGATTAGTGTATTTAACCAAGGATGGCTTTAATGGCAGCAGGGACTTGGACTAGCTATTGGAGCTACATTAATGGACTTGAAGAAGGCTACAACACTTGCTTCAGTAACTGTGATGACCTTTATGCTGGCTGGAGGATACTTTGTGAAGGTAAAAACATGGACAATCTGATTATAGTTCATAATCTACATTAATTATTCAAATTACCCAGTTTTTAATCAATAATTTGAATGAATTTTCTTATAATAATTCGATTATAGATTCGCAACACCCGGTGCATTTCACCAGATCCCATTTGCACAATAGGGAAAATTACTCAACATCCAATATTGAAGTTTCATCAGAGCATAAAATGGTCAAGGGTGAAGTGTATTCTTTCAGGGAAAAAGGGAAACACTATCTCTCCCAAAATAAATGCTGACTCCACATTTTCTCAAGCTTGGATTGGCATTCAGTTATAGAAAATGTAATAGTTAATACATAGTCTTCTCTTCCTTTTGCAGAAAGTTCCAATATTCGTTGCTTGGATCCGCTATATGTCTTTCAACTATCACACTTACAAACTTCTTCTCAAGGTGCAATACGAGCATATGTCGCCCCCCATCAAAGGAATGAGAATGGACAATGGTTTAATGGAAGTAAGTGCCTTGGTGGCCATGGTTTTTGGCTACCGTCTCCTGGCATACATTTCTTTACGGAAGATGAAGCTTAATTGAGGATCCTAATAGCCTGAAAACTTCAGAGGAACACAAATCTGGAGCACTATCCCCCAATTCCGAGTCTGACTGCTAGAAGAGCTATCTTGTGAAAGCTCACATTCCAGGATAGGTTTTTAAGGGAAACTGGCAAGGAACCATCGGGATTTCTGCTTCCAGGATGTTCTGTGCGTCCTAATAGCTTCAATAGGAACATTACAAACTATCTTAGGCATATGAGAAGGTAAGAGGATTTTTCTTTGGAGAATACTTAGAAATGCAATGACAACACCAGAAGCTCATTTTCACCAGCTGGTCTTTTTATATTATTTATATGCAATGATGTGACATTTATGAAACTTAACTAAACATCAGTCATCCATATTAATTGATTTTGATGATTGTACTTCTGAAGTGTTAGAAATGAAAACTTTATTGAGCTTGAACTTAGTGAATTTCTTTCCTAGAAAATTTGCAGGGCCACAACTTTGATGCATGTACATTAGAACCGCCGGAAGGAGAAGAAAAAATGAAGGAAAAATAAAATAAAATAAAATAAAATAAAATGGAGAGAAATAAATACTGCTATACAGCTCTGTGCATGTTGATGCAGCCTAAGGGACATGTGAATGAGTAATATAGAAGATGATTCGAGTGTGGAAATTGTGGAAATTTGTTATAAGTTGACATATCAGGATACCTGACTTCAATTGTCATTCAGCAATTATCCTCAGACAAATATGTCACACTGTAAGTTGTGTTATTCACTTTGCCCGTTAGCTTGGCCAGCCAAGAAATTGAAGGAGAGCTGCATCCAGTACAGGGGAATTTTCCTCCAGTCCTGAAATAAAAGAAAGTGAACAGGGGGAGGAGAAAACTAGTCAGTTTCTTTTTTTCTTCTTTTTTCCTCCTTGGGGCCACACCAATAAGTAATGATTCAGTTTTCCATGCTTGCACCTTAAGGTAACAGACAACACAAAATGATGTTGACCAGGAAAGCAATAGGAAAGTTTTCCAATGGAATGAGCTTGTTTCTAAATTAAAATTTCTGTTTATTCTCTGACCTAATCTTGATCTAATAGATGAACAGCAGAATCATTCCAGGCAGTATATTATAACTTATTTTAGATATGAAAATGGCCTCTAGCTTACCAATGTCAGCTGCTATTCGATGAGCACACACTCCTGAAAAGGCTACAGCTATTACGCTCTGCCCTGGAAAGCAGTTGTCCCCAGCACAGTGAAGACCATCGATAACCTGCAAGTTTCATTTTCATGTGAAACAGGTTATTTGATAAACTCAAAAGATATCATAAGCTGCAAACATTCCATCATATATCACAGGTCATTCATAAGTAAATAGAACCGAAGATCATAAGTTTAAGTCTCAATAAAATGATAATTAAACAAAAGATATTATATTTTTGTTTTTTATAAATAAAAATATTATAAAAATATTTTTATTATTTATTAAATAATAATATAAATTATATATTATCTTTTATATTAATTTGATTATAAATAATAAGCAATAAATAATTTTAATTTAATTTAATTTTGAAAATTTCAATTCAAATGGACACCCTACTCTGGACTTAGAATTAAAAATTCATCCAGTTAAGGATGTATTCATAATTGAAAGAATCAATTTAATTTAAAATAAAATTAAAATTAAATGGATTAAAATTATTTTTAAATTGGAATTTATTTTATTCTAAACTAAAATTAATTTTTTTTAAAAAAATAAAAATTTAAAAATGCAATAATTAGATTTAATATAATCAAAATTGAAATTATGATATTTTAAGATTTCAAATCCTCTAAACTTTAAATTAAAATTACTAATTTCAGAGCAATCGGATAGAATACTCATAAAAATCACTTTATTAAAATTCAAACTAAATTAATATTTATACTATTCAAATTCATTCTAAATTACTTCAATCCATCCGAGACCTGATTATTATTATTATCCAAATAATATCTGAATCCATTTAAATTAATATATTTTTGATAAAATTACTATTTAATCTTTACATTTTAATGAAACTTATTTAGTTTTTCAAGTTAGAAAAAAAAAATATTTAGCCTCTTTTTTTAATTTGTTAAACTGTTTAGTTCTTCCATCATTTTTCTGTTAGTTTATAAATTTTAATGTTATTTAGACTATTATTTCATCATTTTATTTTAGTAAAACTAAGTTGAAAAAAAAAAAGTTAGAACCCATTAACTCTTTGAACCTCTAATTATTTTTTTATAATAAAATTGTCTTAACCTTCTTCCTTTTATTTCTTTCTTATCCTCATATATATACACTTGACCTAATAACTCGAGTTTTTGAATAACTCATTACTCTAATCATATTTAATGGTTCAAACTATAAGATTCATTAAGTCGGTTTAATCATTGTAAGATCTATTCAATAAAAAGAAAGAATTTTGATTAAAAATAAATAATTTTGGTGGAATTGTCAAATATAACAATGCCTATAATTATGCACTATAAATAGAAATATAATCTTGTAATTATGCTTGCTAATAGTATCTATATAATTACATAATTGACTTATCATAACCAATCATTATATATATTCTATATAAAGATATCAGATCATCTATGGAGGTATGTTTTTTCTCCCTAATCAATCTAATAAACTATTCTTTCGTACTAGCTCTAACTTGTGCTTGAAGAGTCTCACCGAGTCCATACCTGATGAATCTTTAACCCATTTATTTTTATTTTACAGATCCATATCCACAAGGAATTTTGATGGATCGCAACACCTCGCTTATTTCTTTCCCTCTAAACCCACATCTTCTCCATTCATTTTCTTTATATTTTTCATCTTTTAATAGAAAATAGCACAAGCCATCTATCCAAAAAGGTTAATCAATTCTCATATATCTCCAAATAATAATGATAATCCAAAAAAAATTGTTCTTCAATAGAGAAAGCACAAAAATTACACCTAAAAGATTGAAAGAAAATACTTAAACAATTTTTAGAAAAAATATAAATTTAGATTTAGCATCCACATGATGAAATTTCTATTTTCATTCAGAAATATATGTTTCAAAATATTGTGTCTTTTAAAATATAGGGACCGACTAATAAGTTTCACTAAAATAGAGAGACTAAATAGTATTTTAATTGGCATTAAAATTCATTGATTAATAGAAAATTAATTTAAAAGATGCACTAAAAAGTTTAATATAGGCAAAATATAGGAATTAAATAATGATTTTTCAAAATATAAGGACTAAGTAGTTAATTTCATTCAACTAGAGAGACCAAATAATAATTTTCCTTATTTTAATTAATAATTTCAAGATAAATATATTTTTATTAATAACTTATATTTAAAAAATTTTATAATTCTATAAAATTTTTTAATTCTATTTATTTAAGATATTATATTGAATATATATCAATATTATAATAAAAATATACATGTTATATTTAATTAATTATTTATATAAACGAATTCATATAATAGGTACCTAATGCATAAAACCCAAATCTCAATATGAGTATTATTTATAATACTCGAATCTATATTAAATTCAATTATATACAATAAAAATCTGTTTTAATAGGTTTGCTAAGATTAAATATCCTGAAAAAAATATGATTTCTTGGCATCCTTAGTTTTAATTTGATTTAGCCTACTTATCAGGCCTAAGTAGAACTGTAGAAGTATCTACATATGAAAATCTCTTATGCTTTATCAAAACAATAAATTATTTGATATACTTAGTGTACTAAAAAAATGGTGTATTAAAATATTTTTACCTTAAATTTAAAAAAAAAAAAACTATCTCATTATAAATAATGGTGTACATACATGAGAGTAATACATAATTTACCAAAACATAGAAAAATTGGATAAATTACACTGATGGTATCCAAACTTTATAGTATGTAATTGTAAGATACTTGAATTTTAAATTGCAACAGAAAACCTTCAACATAAAAAAATGCAACAGTAAACACAATGTAACCTCCTACAGCTAGTTTACCAGTTATATGATGACATAGCATGCCACTATGGAAGCTTTGTTTCTCACTTTTTAATATGCTCTCTCTTTAAGTGTAGCACTAAAATTAAAGAAATGTGATCTCCCTCCTCCATGCAAACCCATTCTCTCCCCTTTATGCTTTGCCTTTTCTCTTGTCAATATCACCTTATTCTCCCACAGATTTTTTATCACGACCCAACCTATGAGCCGGACCGACACTAGAACATGGGCCTGCATAAAGCCCCCAAGGTCCGTAGTAAGTCTTACTGTTCTCAATTCATAACCAAGGCCTAAAAACTTAGGCCCAACATGTAAATAAAATTAAATAAATAAAATATTTTTATTCAGGTCAACCCAATCCGATAACTATAAACAACTGAAGTCAAGGGAGCCCTGCTCAACCTTGATACCATCACTTACAAATTATTTAAATACCATACAAATCTTCATTTATTAATCTCAAGAATTTAAATTAACACGATTTTTAATAAAGTCCATACTATTACTAACACATGCGAAGTTCTAGATTTCAAATTTAAAAAAAAATAATAAAATAATTAAATAACCAACGTTAAACCTGTAAGGAAGAAAGTAGGTTGCTCTGTAAAAGAACTTCTCCTATAGTTTGGAAAAAATAGGTAAACAGGAGTGAGTGTTCGACTCAGAGAATAAAATATCAATTTTAACCATAATTTCTATAGCTATCTAAAGCTAATGTATCCTAAAGAGTGGAATGCAACACCTTCATAGTTTTCATACGAATCACATCATAACAGAAAAAAGGCAATTTAGAGCTCTCACCCACCCAACACTGTTCAAACAGTACATATATGGGAGCTAATCCCCTATACAGCTCTCTTAATCCAACCTCTACCAGCGAGCGTCTCTCAAGCCTGACTTTCGCTTAATAAACCAAATGCGGGGTCCCAACGAGTGTCTCTTAAGTTGTGTCTACCCCGACTTATCCATAGAGGACCGAGTCCCAGTGGGTGTCTCTCAAGTCGTGTCTATCTGTCCTGTCCATATCCAATACCATACCACACGCACGCCAATGCACGCATATTACTCCAAATTACCACAAACAACATCCATGGCACTTCATCAATTATGAATCCAATATAAAATGTGCTTAGTGTTTAACTACATAGATACATATTTATAAGTGATGCATGGACATGCTTGAACATATAATAATATTGAAATTATAATTGAAATTAATATTTTACTTACAGTATACCAAAGATGATTGTAAAGATTGGGTGAAGAAAGATGGTTGACCCTGATCACCTACATAATTTTATTGTGAATTTATTAGTGCTAATTCAAATAAAATAAATCTAAAGAGGCAATCTTAATTTATGCCGAAAATTCGGCAGAGTTTTCCCTAAACCTAGGACCTATCCAACCTGCAAAAAGATTCAAATTACACTTTTAAATTCTCAATTTCCATAATCACATCCCATCAACATTATATGGTCCCTCTTAGGCCCTCCACATCAGACAATAGTCATAAACTTGAAAAATTACGTTTTAGTCCCTATAATTGATATTTTGTAAAAATCCACTCAAACAAGCTCTAAAAATTCTAAAATTTTGCACCGCGATCCTTAATAAAGTTATAAAGCTATCGCAAAAGGAATTGTAATTTTCTAATCATCCATGAATATTTTATTTAAGAATATTACTCAATTCCATAAGTTTTCAACAACTAACATATTCTTAATTCAACCCAATTCAATATTCAAATATTTAAACCTCTATTCTCAAGCTTCAACCAATCATATAAAATTTAAATATCATAATCTCAAATAATCTTATATGCCCATATGCTACAAATCTAACTAAAATCTATCTATATTTTTCAAAAATATTTTACAATCACTCAAAAATTCAACAAACACCATAGAATATCTCCAAATAATTTTAATTTTATCATATATTTTTCTTAGAAATTTTCTCTAATTTTTCCTGTTTAAGAAACACTGCATTTATGCTCCACAGTCTGAGAAATAATAAAAATAATCTTACCCGAAGCTTATCCGTGTCTCAAAAATTCCAAAAATTTATGAGGAAGCCTCTGGAAGTTGAATCATCCCTAAAGCTCGCCGGAGCCACTGCCGGAACCACTGCGCATAGTGGCTGGCTGTTGGTCGTCGGCGACATCTGCCAGAACTGGTTACACCAAAATGTTTCTCTCCTCCTCCTGAGTACATAGGTGGTTTTGGATTGTCGAATGAATGGTCAGATTGTCAGAAATCTAGAAAATGGCCACCAAATCCGGCGAGACTGGTCTCATCTGAAAGAGCTCTCTCTTAGGAGTCCATAGCCACTAGAATCACTCCAATTGGACATCGAGATAGCCGGATACGAGCATTCAAAGTTTGGGACCCTTTTTTTTTATTCTCTCTCTCTCCCTTACTGCCGCTTTCGGTGGTTCTGGCCGCCGCCTAGAGGGTTGCTGGAGCTGTGCCGTGCTAGTGGGCATCGCCGGCGGTGGTGGTTCGTCTGAAAAAGAAGGAAAGAGATAGGGAGAGGTGAGAGAAAGTGAGAGGAGGGAGGTGAAATGGGGGGGAGGGGGGTTGTGTGCTGCGAATTTCTGGATTTTTTTTTTTTTTAAATTTGAGTTTTACATTCTTTCCCCCTTAAGAAAAATTCATCCTCGAATTTTCGAATAAACCAGAGATAAAGAAAAGAAGATTATTAGTACAAGTGCGAGCATTACTCCTCCATTTGAAACTAAGTCATTATATTTGAGTACTCGTTGATCTTTTCCTGATATCTCTAGTACACACGATTGCTCCCACTGCACTCAGATATGGTATGTAGCAATACTAGTTTTGGTTCCTTTCTATTACCAATTCCTGGGGCAAATATGTGACTCTGCCTGCTTTACCAAGTCTCATGAAGTGCCCATCTAAAATAACTACTTTTTCATGTACCTTACTCGAGATCATTACTAATTTTATTGGTCCTTGAAGCTTTAGCTAGATCCCTTCAAAATTCAAAACGTTTGCACCATCTTAACTTCATGATACGACAAGCTTCCAATTTACTTTGTGTCATTACTAAGGTCTTCATATCAACTTCTGTCCATCTTATGTAACTAGTTATGTAGAGCTCCATCCAAGTGTCAAGCGTACCCTACACCATTTATCAATATTAGAAAGTAAACTGAGTCTCTTCTCTTATAGGACAAATGTATTTGTATTCCCTGACAACCCAGTTAATGCAACTTTATCGTTTCCCACTACTTCTCTGGAATGGAAATATCTAGACTTCTTCCTAAAGTTTCTTAGTATGTGGCCTACTTTTGACATATTGGCACTTAGATCGAGGCTCAAATAATCTCAAGTTTCAACCAATCATATAAAATTTAAATATCATAATCTCAAATAATCTTATTTGCCCATATGCTAAAAATCTAACTAAAATCTATCTATATTTTTCAAAAATATTCTATAATCACTCAAAAATTCAACAAACACCATAGAATATCTCTAAATAATTTTAATTTCATCATATATTTTTCTTAAAATTTTTCTCCAATTTTTTCTGTTTAAGAAATACTGCATTTATACTCCACAGTTTGAGAAATAATAAAAATAATCTTACTCGAAGCTTATCTGTGTCTCAAAAATTCTGGAAATTTATGAAGAAGCTTCTGGAAGTTGGATCAGCCCTAAAGCTTGCCGGAACCATTGCGCACAGTGGCTGGCCGCTGGTCGCCGGCAACATCTGCCAGAACTGGTTACACCAAAATGTTCCTCTCCTCTTCCTGAGTCCATAGGTGATTTTGGATCGTCGATCCAACGTACGGATTGTCAGAAATCTCATCGAAAAGTAAAAAAAAATCGATTTTCTCTCTCTTCGCCGACGTCGAAAACGGCCACCAAATCTGGCAAGGCTGGTCTCATCTGAAAGAGCTCTCTCTTAGGAGTCCATAGTCGCTAGAATTACTCCAATCGGATATTGGGATCGCCGGATACGAGCATTCAAAGTTTAGGACCCATTTTTTTTTTTCTCTCTCTCCCCCTTACTGCCGCTTCTGGTGGTTCTGGCCGCCGCCTAGAGGGTCGTCGGAGCTGTGCCGTGCTGGTGGGCATCGCTGGCGGTGGTGGTTCATCGGAAAAAGAAGGAAAGAGATACGGAGAGGTGAGAGAAAGTGAGAGGAGGGAAATGAAATGGGGGGGTGGGGGTTGTGTGCTGCGAATTTCTGGATTCTTTTTTTTTTTTTTTAAATTTGAGTTATTACATTCTTCCCCCTTAAAAAAAATTCGTCCTCTAATTTTTTAATAAACCAGAGATAAAGAAAAGAAGATTATTAGTACAAGTGCGAGCATTACTCCTCCATTTGAAACTAAGTCATTATATTTGAGTACTCGTTGATCTTTTCCTGATATCTCTAGTACACACGATTGCTCCCACTGCACTCAGATATGGTATGTAGCAATACTAGTTTTGGTTCCTTTCTATTACCAATTCCTAGGGCAAATATTTGACTCTACCTGCTTTACCAAGTTTCATGAAGTGCCCATCTAAAATAACTACTTTTTTACGTACCTTACTCGAGATCATTACTGATTTTATTGGTCCTTGAAACTTTAGCCGGATTGCTTCAAAATTCAAAACGTTCACACCGTCTTAACTTCATGATATGACAAGCTTCCAATTTACTTTGTGTCATTATTAAGGTCTTTATATCAACTTCTGTCTATCTCATGTAACTAGTTATGTAGAGCTCCATCCAAGTGTCAAGCGTACCCTACACCATTTATCAATATTAAAAAGTGAACTGAGTCTCTTCTCTTATAGGACAAATGTATTTGTATTTCCTGACAACTCAGTTAATGCAACTTTATCGTTTCCCACTACTTCTCTGGAATGGAAATATCTAGACTTCTTCCTAAAGCTTCTTAGTATGTGGCCTACTTCTGACACATTGGCACTTAGATCGAGGCTCAAATAATCTCAAGCTTCAACCAATCATATAAAATTTAAATATCATAATCTCAAATAATCTTATATGCCCATATGCTAAAAATCTAACTAAAATCTATCTATATTTTTCAAAAATATTCTACAATCACTCAAAAATTCAACAAACACTATAGAATATCTCCAAATAATTTTAATTTCATCATATATTTTTCTTAGAATTTTTCTCTATTTTTTTCTGTTTAAGAAATACTGCATTTATGCTCCATAGTCTGAGAAATAATAAAAATAATATTACCCGAAGCTTATCTGTGTCTCAAAAATTTCAAAAATTTATGAGGAAGCCTCTGGAAGTTGAATCATCCCTAAAGCTCACCGGAGCCACTGCTGAAACCACTGCGCACAGTGGCTGGCCGCTGAACGCCGGCGACATCTGCCAGAACTGGTTACACCAAAATGTTCCTCTCCTCCTCCTGAGTCCATAGGTGGTTTTGGATCGTCGATCCAACGGTCGGATTGTCAGAAATCTCGTCGGAAAGTAAAAAAAAATCGATTTTCTCTCTCTTCGCCGACATCGGAAACGGCCACCAAATCCGGCGAGGCTGGTCTCATCTGAAAGAGCTCTCTCTTAAGAGTCCATAACTGCTAGAATCACTCCAATCGGATGTCGGGATCGCCGGATACGAGCATTCAAAGTTTGGGATCCATTTTTTTTCTCTATCTCTCTCTCTCTCTCCCTTACTGCCACTTCTGGTGGTTCTGGCCATTGCCTAGAGGGTCGTCGAAGCTGTGTCGTGCTGGTGGGCATCGCTGGCGGTGGTGGTTCGTCAGAAAAAGAAGGAAAGAGATAGGGAGAGGTGAGAGAAAGTGAGAGGAGGGAGGTGAAATGGGGAGGGGGGGGGGGGTTGTGTGCTGTGAATTTGTGGATTATTATTATTTTTTTTTTAAATTTGAGTTGTTACATTCTCCCCCCTTAAAAAAAATTCGTCCTCGAATTTTCTAATAAACCAGAGATAAAGAAAAGAAGATTATTAGTACAAGTGCGAGCATTACTCCTCCATTTGAAACTAAGTCATTATATTTGAGTACTCGTTGATCTTTTCCTGATATCTCTAGTACACACGATTGCTCCCACTGCACTCAGATATGGTATGTAGCAATACTAGTTTTGGTTCCTTTCTATTACTAATTCCTGGGGCAAATATGTGACTCTGCCTGCTTTACTAAGTCTCATGAAGTGCCCATCTAAAATAACTACTTTTTCACATACCTTACTCTAGATCATTACTGATTTTATTGGTCCTTGAAACTTTAGCTAGATCCCTTCAAAATTCAAAATGTTCGCACTGTCTTAACTTCATGATATGATAAGCTTCCAATTCACTTTGTGTCATTATTAAGGTCTTCATATCAACTTCTGTCCATCTTATGTAACTAGTTATGTAGAGCTCCATCCAGGTGTCAAGCGTACCGTACACCATTTATCAATGTTAGAAAGTGAACTGAGTCTCTCCTCTTATAGGACAAATGTATTTGTATTCCCTGACAACCCAGTTAATGCAACTTTATTGTTTCCCACTACTTCTCTGAAATGGAAATATCTAGACTTCTTCCTAAAGCTTCTTAGTATGTGGCCTACTTCTAACACATTGGCACTTAGATCGAGGCTCCACTACTCTTTTAATCTATCATCTCATAATAACTTGTTTCAAACATCTCTTAGTGAGTTCTTAGCATACCTATTCCTTCTTATCCTCATCATTATAACTAGCTCTATCGAGCTTTTTTCCTGTCCTTTGGATCTTATCCACTTCCTTTTCCTATTTTTGCTATTGTTGATATCTTTTCAACCTGTTGTACTTATTCCTTAATCTTAGTCCTGTCTCACCCTTACACCTTTTCCTTCAAGGATGTCCATCCATCATCAACTTTAACTTTCTTTTTATTTCTTAGTCTTATCTTGATTACTAGTTCCATTACTTTGAGAATTCTAACTTTACGATTGACTCCTACCAGCACATTTTTCACATTATGTAACACTTGTAATTAACCATAAAAAATTCTTTTTATATCTCCTTTTCCAACTTGATCACCCAACATTATTATTCTCTATTACCCTTTGTAGGAAATTACTCATCATGGTTAGATAGGAGCTCTTGAAACTATAAGTTCCACCTGAACTAACATAGCTGTGGGAATTGTGTGTTATGCCTTAATTATAGACAAGATACTCCACACGTTCATTCTCCCTAATATAACCGCATATATTGCCCAGAGCTTTCTAAACTTCAGCCTCAAATTCACCCATCAGTAACAATCTCATCTATTAAAACTCATCCACAAATAGTACTTCCTCCAGCTCATTGTTTAAAACGGTTGCAAGCCTTGGTAGCTAACTCAATTTAACTCCTGTCACTACTCTGATCGTTCTTTCATACTTAACATTAGGTATGCACTTATTGTCATTCTCATATTAGGAGATTGTGTATGAATTGGTGCCTACCAAACTCTCAAATAACTAAGTCTTCTTGACTCAGTCTCTATCCTTATATAATCCTTTAGAACCAATAGCACGAGCTAAACTTGAAGAGAAAAAAAAAAATCCTCTTATAGTCAACTATGGTCGATTGTCCATATAATAACGTTTAATCTATGATTCTTGGTCTTTTTCTTCAAACTTCATCATCTCCTAGCACAATTATGCTTTACCTATAAGGTATCATGCGCATTAACCCTTTACCGTACCATTGTCCTTTCTGACATAATATTTATAATTTACTATTTCTTTTTTACTCTCCATTTATCTTTCATACTTATAATTATTTGTCCAATGCTCCTTATACTTGGTTATATTCTAGAAGATAAAAACACTCACAGATTCTTTCAGATCTACTCCAATCTTATCAACAATCACTCCTCTAATCCATTTACTTCTCAATATCTTATAATTACACCTATACCTATCTTGTTCTATTCTAACCTTTACTAGCATTCTGCTACATATTATCATACTATTATTTATTTATTTATTTATTTATTATTACTTTTTTTTTTACATAATTATCCTATCGATCACACTGAAAATATCTGTCTAACTCCAATTTTAGACTCTAGGTCTCACCATTCTAAATTGTAACATCAAGCCTCTGTGACATTATCCCTCATCTTGCATTTTTAAATCCCTTATGTTGACTTTTATCCAATTTACTTCTACTGATCTTGCTTCTTCATCTGACAATACTATTCAAATTATCACAACACGCTCAATAGCTACTATCTACTTTGGTCGCACACCTCACCTAATTTCCATTATACTGTCAATAACCAAAAGGGTTCTTATGTCATTCCCCCATTATCCTACCTTGGGGGTAGAAAACAGATAAGGTCTAATCCAGATCCTGTAACTCTAAGCTCTAGGTTCAGGCTCCTAACACTACATCAATTATGACATGCTCTAAATCCTGTACTTCTGGGTTCCATAACTTGACAATGTTCTTCCTAATGCCATCCTTTTCTACGCTCTCTATCCTTACTTTTTTGTTTATCTCATTTACCCTTCCTAGAACCACATTCACCTCCTCGGTATTTTGGCTCTATTCTTCCTAATCTTATCCTAATATGTTTTTCTAGTTTATTCTTTAGCCAACTCTTTTTTATCTTACCCAAATCCGAACTTTCACTATTCCATTCTTTAGCTCTATTTTCTTTTTGAACCTGATTGTCATGTCAGAAACTTATACTTTACACTATCCCTACCACGTCATTTATACCTCAATGTTACTCAGAATTGATCCTCTAACTACCCTAGCTAAACTTCTACTGGCATTCAAGCTATCTCTCCTATTGCATTTGAACCGCACTCCATCTATATATATATATATATATATATATATATATATATATATATATATATATATATATATATATATATATATATTCTATGATTTATCGATGCTAACTTTTGTCCTTTTTCTTTTACTTTATTTGGAGTATACTTTTGTCTTAAGCATTAAGAAGCTAAGGATGAACTTAGGGAATAGCAGTCATACTTCTCATATGTGATCTCTGTTCTTACCCTTTTGGATTACATACTACCCCCTACTACCTTAGGGAGGGGATCTGTAGCAACTCTAATTTTTCATATCCATTTAATTAGCTGAAACTTAAAATACTAGGTATCCAAACCCGTCATTCAATTTAAAGGCTTACATACATCTTGATCTTACATCTTATAATTCCTACATGGAACTTGTATCCTCTCCAGAACACATGACCTAACAACTCTCTATCTCACGCAACAGTCCCATCTGGGACACTATTCCATAAGTAATCATTATCAGTAATAACCTTCTATCTCTTTTATAAAGATAGGACTATACCCTAACTTACTGCAACAAAGGTACTACATTTACCACATTGCCAAAACCATGTCAAATTAATGACTCTCTTATCATATCATAGCTCTGTAAATCATCAATTCATAGTTTCGACCTTCTCTAGATAGTAGGGTTATATTTTACACCTTGCTGATACACTCAAGGTATACTATTCTCACTAAGCTCTAAGAAAAACGTCTATCGTACTGTAAAAATCATCCAAAATTCCATACTGAAGACCAGATGGTCTCACTCTATAGATGTCACCTTTACTTTGCAACTAATCTGCAATCTCTGGTTTGATGGCAACTCTTGATGTAACTCTAGCTCATGCTAGGGTAACCGAGTCACTGACTCTAGTTATCACCCAACTATGACCTTTCAATATTCTAACTCTAGACCCTTAACCAGGAGTTCTCAACTCCTCTGCAGATATAGAACTCTGTTTTGGCATAACTGTACCAAAACAGAGGCCATCCGTAAACACCCTCATTATGAAGCACCACAGGGATGCACAAAGCTCTACACAATAATCTCATGTCAGTACTGTAATTTGCAGCTTACAGAGCAGACATCGAGAACATTGTATAGTTACTACAATACGTCATGACAGACTAGGTCTCCTAATCTCTTATCTGTCTTGAATCTACTATTACCATAAACTTACTTATCCACTGACGACTGCCAGCAGTGGTATCCTCACCCTTATCTAGTGCCATTATACTATTAAAACTCACATTTATATACTCATGCCTAGCACCAGATAGGCACAACACTTAGACCCACACTGATAGAAATATAGTGTTTCTTGGAGAATGTATTTACATGGCAGACCTCAATATGTCTGCTAACTCTACTTCACATTTCTATGTACTCTACGAAAATCAAGACACTAATTGAGGCACTCTTATATTTACTGAGATATAACCCAGCATCTAGAAATAAAGAATTACAGAACAAGATGAAACAGAATCCTATACTCCGCATATGACCTCCTAACAAGACTCCTTTTTACACTCCCAATTACATTATTTCCCATGAATCTAAAGCCTAAGCTCTAATACCAACTTGGTCATAACCCAACCTATGGGCCGGACCGGCACTAGGACCTGGGCCAGCATAAAGCCCCCGAGGCCCATAGTAAGCCTTATTGTTCTCAATCCATAGCGAAGGCCCAACATGTAAATAAAATTAAATAAAATAAAATATTTTTATTCGGATCAACCTAATTCGATAACCATAAAAAACTGAAGTCAAGGGAGCCCCGCTCAACCTTGATATCATCACTTACAAATTGTTTAAATACCATACAAATCTTCATTTATTAATCTCAAGAATTTAAATTAACATGATTTCTAATAATGTCCATACTACTACTAATACATACGAAGTTCTAGATTTCAAATTTAGAAAAAATAATAAAACAATTAAATAACAGATGTTAAACTTGCAAGGAAGAAAGTAGGTTACTCTGTAAAAGAACTCCTCCTGTAGTCTGAAAAAAATAGGTAAACAGGAGTGAACATTTAACTCAGAGAGTAAAATACCAATTTTAACCACAATTTCTATAGCTATCTAAAGCTAATGCATCCTAAAGAGTGGAATGCAACACCTTCATAGTTTTCATACGAATCACATCATAACAGCAAAAAAGCAATTTAGAGCACTCACCCACCCAATACTGTTCAAAGAGTATATATATGGGAGTTGATCCCCTATACAGCTCTCTTAATCCAATATCTGATAGTGAGTGCCTCTCAAGCCGAACTTTCGCTTAATAAACCAAATGCAGGATCCCAGCGAATGTCTCTCAAGCCGTGTCTACCCTGACTTATCCATAAAGGATTGGGTCCCAGCAAGTGTCTCTCAAGCCGTGTCTACCCCGACTTATCCATAAAGGACCGGGTCCCAGCATGTATCTCTCAAGCCATGTCTACCCGTCCTGTCTATATCCAATACCATATCACACGCACGCCAACGCACGTACACTGCTCCAAATTACCACAAATAACATCCATGGCACTTTATCAATTATGAATGCAATATAAAGCGTGCCTAGTGTTTAACTACATAGATACATATTTATAAGTGATGCATGGACATGCTTGAACATATAATAATATTGAAATTATAATTAAAATTAATATTTTACTCACATTACACTAGAGACGACTGTAAAGGTTGGGTGAAGGAAGATGGTTGACCCTAATCACCTACATAATTTTATTGTGAATTTATTAGTGCTAATTCAAATAAAAATAAATCTAAAGAGGCAATCCTAATGTATGCTGAAAATTCGACAGAATTTTCCCTATACCAAGGACCTACCCAACCTGCAAAAAGATTCAAATAACACTTTTAAATTCTCAATTTCCATAATCACATCTCATCAACATTATATGGCCCCTCCTGGGCCCTCCAAATCAGAAAATAGTCATAAACTTGAAAAATTATATTTTAATATCCTATAATTGATATTTTATAAAAATTTACTCAAACAAGCTCTAAAAATTCTAAAATTTTGCCCTGCGGTCCTTAATAAAGTTATAAAGCTATTGCAAAAAAAATTATAATTTTCTAATCACCTATGAACATTTTATTTAAAAATATTACTCAATTCCATAAGTTTCCAATAGCTAACATATTCTTAATTCAACCCAATTCAATATTCACATATTTAAACCTCTATTCTCAAGCTTCAACCAATCATATAAAATTTAAATATCATAATCTCAGATAATCTTATATGCCTATATGCTAAAAGTTTAACTAAAATCCATCTATATTTTTCAAAAATATTCTATAATCACTCAAAAATTCAATAAATACCATAGAATATCTCCAAATAATTTTAATTTCATCATATATTTTTCTTAGAATTTTTCTCTAATTTTTCCTATTTAAGAAGCACTGCATTTATGCTCCACAGTTTGAGAAATAATGAAAATAATCTTACCTGAAGCTTATCTGTGTCTCAAAAATTTCAAAAATTTATGAGCAAGCCTCTGAAAGTTGAATCATCCTCAAAGCTTGCTAGAGCCACTGTCGGAACCACCGCGCACGGTGGCCGATTGCCAGGTACATCTGCCGAAACTGATTATACCAAAATGTTTCTCTCCTGCTCCTGAGTCCATAGGTGGTCTTGAATCATCGATCCAACGGTCGGATTATCGGAAATCTCATCGAAAAGTCAAAAAAAGCTGATTTTCTCTCTCCTCGCCGGCACCGAAAACGGCCACTAAATCCGGCGAGGCTGGTCTCATCTGAAAGAGCTCTCTTTTAAGATTCCATAGCCGCTGGAATCACTCTTATCGGACATCGGGATCGCCGGATACGAGCATTCAAAGTTTGAGACCCTTTTTTTTTTTTGTCTCTCTCTCTCCCTTGCTGCCACTTCTAGTGGTTCTGGCCGCCGCTAGAGGCCGCCTGGAGGGTCACCGGAGCTGTGCCATGCTGGTGGGCATCACCGGCGGTGGTGGTTCGCTAGAAAAAGAAGCAAAGAGATAGGGAGAGGTGAGAGAAAGTGAGAGGAGGGAGGTAAAATGGGGGAGGGGGGGTGTGTGCTGTGAATTTCTGGGTTCTTTTTTTTTTTTTTTTAATTTGAGTTGTTACATTTTTTATCTCATTCTACTAATTTAAGATTTCAATTTTGTTTGGATTTTCATATGATTTCGTTTGGACTTATATGATTTCATTTGGGTAAATAATTCTCTTTAAATTGAAAAGGGTTTGCTCTATATAAAGTAAGAGATTTTACCCTTAAACTCAATCAATCGAAGCTGTCCCTATCACTTGTTGTTTTGTGTCAACAAAGAATGAGGAAGAAGGTTAAAAGAGCACTGCTATTCCCATTTTGTATTGTCATGGGTTAGGAAAAAATCCCTCCTTTTCTCCTTTTTCTTTTGTTCTATCTCTTTTTTTGCTTCCCTTTCTCTCTCTATTCTGTTGATTCAATTTTTTAACCTAATAATAACTGCATTAACTTGTCTTGGGAATTTTTTGATCAGCCAATTCAAAAAAAAGTACAACAATTTCTTCTATGTGTAATAAAACTCACAAAGATTTCAAATTTCATCTTTCATTTTCAAGAAAAAAAAATTAAAAACAAAATCAATATCCATGCAAATTGTAATTTTATTTTCATTTACCATATACTTCGGACAACCATTCATTAGTCTAAGAAGTTGTCAATTTTGCTTCGTCATCATATCAACACAAAGGAATGTTATTTGGTGAAATCTACCTACCATTGAAAAGCAACATCTCTAGCTCCTTCACTTTGAAAATTGTTTGACATTTCTTTTGCAATGGCAACCTTCATCTTCTAGCAAACTTTGTCTCCCATTGTTATGAGATCTAGCTACAAAAGATTTTTTGATCTTTCTTCTTCATCGAGCTTATGTAGAAAGGGAGATATACATGACCAAAGAGCATTTCTAGAGAGAGAGAGAGAGAGAGAGAGAGAGAGAGAGATAAGTATAGCGTTTTTTAAAGAGAAAGTCAAGAGGGACTTTAAGAAAAATGTCACGTTGGATGAAAGAGACATATATGGAGAGAGAAGGAAACTTCCATGTTGCCAAGCTATGTCAACACAATATTGGGTAACCAGTTAGAATAAATAACATAGTATTTATTATTATATTCTTTGATATTTGAAAGATTTTTTATTACAATAAGTTCAGACACCTTACTGTTATATACAATAAAGTTAGAATATGATAAATATAATTTTTAATTTATCCTAAAAAAATCATATTATAAAAATATAATTAATATAATTTATCTTTAAAAAATTATATTATAAAATTATTATTACATGTTTATATAATATATGAAATAATAAATCAGTAAAAATTAAATATGTAAATAATTTTGGATATTAAATTAAAAAATAATTATTTAATAATTATAATTTTTTAAAATCCATCAAATTATACAATTTTTAATCACCATTTGGTTACTAATTTTTTAGATAATCACGGATATAATTATTTCTTTTTTCTCAAACTATATAATTATATCAAAAGGTGGCGGTGAGCAATTGGGTATGTCCATGAAGTAAATTTGGAGAAATTATAGAATATAACCGATCCATATAAAATGGTGAGCCAGTAAAATTCATACAACTAGATACAGTGCTCATATCATTTTTTTTTGGTGCATTCAAGGTAATCTTTTTCTTTTAAATAATAAGTGTCTTTCTCTAATTAGTTTGTCTTTTCATAGGTTATTGTATAATTACTCCGAAACTTGTGGGCCACTTTCACACGTGGCCCTGTCTTTTCGGTACAAGAATCCAAAACCAGTTTTTATGAAATTTTGTGTCTTGCTCCTTTGCTTGGCGTTTTTCTTCTTCTCCTCATTTATAAAATATTTTCGCAAAAACGAAAAAAGAAAAAAGCGCCAAAGAATTTGGATCAAACTCTCTCTTCCAATTATCTCGCATCAATCAATTTTCAAAGGTCACCAAGCAATTCCAATCTTTAGCTTTCGATTCCTATTAGGTATTTTCAGCTCTCTTTTTTCCTTTCAATTTCCTTCATTTTTCATTTTTCACATTTCTCTGCTCTCATGTCTCACTTGCATTGTTCAGGATTTTTTTTCCTTTTAATTAACTGTATTCTGTTTGGTTGCTTAGAAATCGTGGGAAACGAAAAAGTAAGTGAATTTTTGAAATCTTGAGTCTTCGTTTAGTCTTTTTGCCGTGACAAGATTTCTTTTACTTTGGAAACTAATACTACATGATGTGTAGCTTCATTTTTTTGGGAATTTTTTGCAATTTATAGAACAATGAAATTTTCTCTCTTTGTGAGTCTGAATTAACAACTGGAATTCATGGGATGTTTTTTGAAAATTTTTTGAGCTCTTGGAAATGCTAATTTTCAATTCTCACTCATGTAGTTTTATCTGTTAGGAATTCATTCGGTTTTTTTTTTTTTTCCTTCGGTTGTGAGTGAGACTCTGCTTCAGCTTATTCTTTTGGAAAAATTGTTGATTCTTAGGCTCCAGTTTGTTTCACGGCGAATTTTATAGTGTTTGGGGCACTTAGTAAAATGAGTGACACTTATAATCTTATTGAAGTGTGGAAACAATACGATGATGATGTGTTTCTGATATCAGTGACCTTTCTTAGCAACAAAATTAAGAATAATTTTGTTTTTAACTTTTAGGATTGATATTTATTACTGTAATGGAATATCATTTGATGATGTGTTTTCATTATAGGGGTTGAGGTTTGGGATAGAGTCGAAAATGGATCAGCTCAAGGCTCCTGCTCGGCTCATGATAGTTTCTGATCTTGATCATACAATGGTAGTTATACAATTGCTTGGTTTTTGCTTGTTTCCCTTTCTATCCTTGCTGCAGCTGTTTTATTGGACGAGCATATGTTCTTGCAGTTGATCATCATGATCCTGAGAACATGTCTCTTCTTAGGTTCAATGCATTATGGGAAGCCCATTATCGTCATAATTCTCTACTGTCCTTTTCCACTGGAAGGTCACCGACACTTTACAAACAGCTGAGGAAAGAGAAGCCCATGTTAACACCAGACATAACCATAATGTCTGTGGGAACTGAGATCACTTATGGTAACAAGATGGTGCCAGATGATGGTTGGTTTGAGTTTCTGAATAAAAAATGGGATAGGAACATAGTCACTGAGGAAACAAGCAAGTTCCCTGAACTTACTCTTCAGGTATAAATTAAAAGATAATGGCATTTGATTCTCCTATTTAAAGGCTTTGTTTCGTCATTGGCCATTTAGTTTGATGCTTAACATTTTCCTTGTTGATGTCATCTCAAAAAAAAAAAAACACACACACACATAATTTGGTTCATTATAAAGTGGTTTGGTATTTGCAAATTCCAATTACTAGTTGAAATTAATGGAGTAATGCAGTCAGAAACAGAGCAACGACCACACAAGGTTAGCTTTTATGTTGATAAAGATAAGGCTCAGACTGTAATGAAGGTACTTTCAGAGATATTGGGAAAACGAGGGGTAAGTTTCAAGTTTTGACCATGAATGATATTATTTTTGAAATCTTTTTATCTTTTCCTAAGTGGAAGTGTGTTCTTTCTCTGTACAAACTTTAACAGTGTTGGGATATTCTTCCACTTCCTTTTCTCTTCCATATCCCTTTTTTTTAACCCTCTCATTTTCTTTTTCTTCTTTGTTCAGGTTCTGAACTTCTGTTGTGTTTATTAACTTGACTTAAAATCTCTCTCTTTTTTTGCCCCCATTTCTTCACCAGTTGGATGTTAAAATAATTTATAGTGGAGGAATGGATTTGGACATTCTACCACAAGGTGCTGGCAAAGGACAGGCTCTTGCATATTTGCACAAGAAGTATAAGACCAAGAGAAAACTACCTACTAACACTCTTGTGTGTGGTGATTCTGGAAATGATGCTGAACTCTTCAGCATTCCAGACGTATATGGAGTCATGGTAGGAGCATTGTCTAGTTCATTACTATAACTACTGTTCAGCCCATCTCTGCTTTGGGAAAATTGAAGTTACATTTACAGTGTTTTCCTTTCTTTTTTCCCCCAAATTTGTCCATGTGATGTTCAGGTTAGCAATGCACAAGAAGAATTGTTACAGTGGCACGCTGAAAATGCTAAAAATAATCCCAAAGTAATTCATGCAACTGAAAGGTGTGCAGCTGGGATTATACAAGCCATTGGTCATTTTAAACTTGGTCCAAATACTTCTCCAAGAGATACAACAGACTTTAAAAACCATGAGTTGGAAAATGTTAGTCCTGGCAATGTACTGGTGAAATTTTTCTTGTTCCTTGAGAGGTGGAGACGTGCAGAAGTTGAGAATTGTGAGACGTACTTGGCAAGCATGAAAGCTGATTGTGTATATCTACTATCCTCTTTTCCTTATTCTACGTTTTTACCATGCAATATCCTCAGAGATTCTTTTCTCTCTCTCTCTTTTTTTTTTTAATTTCTTTTTTCCCTTCTCTATCCCTTTTTGGGTTCTATTTTATGTGAAATATTTTTGAACATTCATCTAAAAAAATATGCACAAAAAAATAGAGTTAACCAGAACCAAACTACTGGCAACATAGAAAATGTGCTAGGTTTCATCGGTATTTTCTAAATAACTTCAGGGTTGAATTTATTTGTATTGTAGGCAAGAGTTAGCTTACTTAACTCCTGAGTCAAGGCCCTTGTTGAATTTGTCTAAAACTATGGGGAGCTATAGGCATGCGTGATAAATTACAATCATTGTTAAATGGATATCAGTTATCAAAGTGCAGATTGTTTCACTGCTTGCCATCTGTTGGTGGCTTTGAAACAATTTATTCATCTCATAGTTGGTATAACAGTTTTCATATGTCCGCAATCATCTTATTTGTTTGTCTCCATGATGCTTTTGCACATACAGAGTCAAATCCCTTCCTTTGGTTTGCCAAATGCACACAAGATGTTTTCTGTGTCCATGTCCTATTACCATGGTGTTAAGAAAGAAGAGAATCTTGCTAAGGATAATTGTAACTGTTGAGTAAATTGTCAAATTGGTGGATGATTTTCCTGAAAATGTTATAAATTTCAAATATTGTTTATGGAGTTCAGTGAAGGCCAAACTGGTAATAGGGAAGTAGTTAGTTTGGATGGAGTGGTACTGCCCCAAAGTAATCACTTTAAATATCTCGGCTCAGTCCTTCAAGTAGATGGGGGATATGAGGAGGATGTTAGTCATAGGATTAAAGCCGGATGGTTGAAGTGGAGACGTGCCATAGGAGTTTTATGTGATCACAAGATTCCCAATAAGTTGAAAGGAAAATTTTACCGTACAGCAATACGACCTGCTATGTTATATGGTAGTGAGAGTTGGGCATTGAAGGAGTCGTATGCGTCTAAGATAAGAGTTGCAGAGATGAGAATGTTAAGGTGGATGAGTGGTCATACTGAACTAGATAAAGTCCGTAATGAGAGTATTAAAGAAAAGGTAGGAGTGGTGCCAATTGAGAATAAGTTGAGAGAAGGGAGATTGAGGTGGTTTGGTCATGTGAAGCGTAAACATACGGAGGCTCCAGTTAGACAAGTAGAGCACATTAGGTTAGAGGATAGAAAGAAAAAAAAGGGTAAACCTAAATTGATTTGGAGGAGAGTAATACAACATGATCTAGAAGTATTACAAATTTCTGAGGATTTAACCCAAAATCGTTTAAAGTGGAGAAAGCGAATACATATAGCCGACTCCAAATTTTGGGGATAAATGTTTAGTTGAGTTGAGTTTATGGAGTTCAGATCTTGTGTTAAAGCATTCGCTATCATCCTTTATTTGTATAGTTTATTGATCATATGCTGTTTCCCCATATCCTGTCTTCTAATTTTGGGCATTTTCTTGGCTATGAGTCTTGTATGTTCATCCCCTATTTTCCTCAAGGGCACTAGAAAATGCTATGTACTAATCTGGTCAATTCTCTATTTGGTGGCAGGATCCATCTGGTATCCTTGTCCATCATTCTGGTGCTGAGATCTCTCTGCATGATGCTATAAATGGGTTAAGGAGTCACTATGGTGACAAAAAGGGCAAGCTGTTTCGAATTTGGGTTGATCAGACATTATCTACAAAGATTGGTTCAGATATATGGCTAGTACAGTTCAAGCAGTGGGAGTTATCAGGTGAGACTTATAAAAATAATGACAATGATGATGTTGAAATGTCTTCGCCTTTGTAGCTCTCGTGTGCATTGTCTGATGTATTTTCTGCCAGTTGATACAATGGTGCAAACCAGAGATATAATTTCTTCTGTATTGTTTTACCAAATGTAAGTTCATGGAGCCCATGTATGTCAGCTATGGTTGATTTTTAAGGTGTCGTTGAACTCATAAGAGATGTCATTTTATTGCTATTTGTTGTGGATTCCCAATTTTTCTCTCTAGATCACACATGCATGTCGCTTCTAGATTCGGAGTGAAATTGAATTTAATACTCTCATACATTCCCTAGAATGCAGTGCAACAATGATTTAATACTCTCAGATGCTCTCTAGAGGAGTGCAACAATGATTTAATATGCTGCATGATCATATTGTTGAATTTAGACTGTCCGTGTGACCAAGTTGTAGGCCAATGAGATGCTTTATGTCGTTTTGTTTGGGTCAGTGAATATTCTGAATAAAAAGTTCGTTTATGTAAACCATATATGAAGTATAAGAAATATGAGCAATTTCTAGCTCTCTAGGTACATGTTTGATCATAATTTCGATATGTTGCCTTTTCTCCTCTCTATGATTGCATGACTCCAGCATCATCAATATTAGACTGATTTGCTATTTGTAAAGCTTTATCACCTGGATCCTTAGCTTTGAAGTAACATTGGACAGAAGGGCGTGGTTGCTGGAGACACCAGAGCGATAGAAATCTTCTAAACTTATACTAATGCGAGACTTGGTAATATATTTATACAAGACAGTGTTGTACAAGCCTGTATAGCATACATTTGTAGCAGGGTATTTCAGGCAACACTTAGGTGCTTAATTATTCCTTCCAAACTCAGAAAAATCAATCAAAATTAGCCATTTATATGAGAATACTTGTAAGAGTGTTCTATTGGAGCATAGGATCACAATTATGCAATAATGACAATCTGGGATCTTATTTGTTGGTGAACTTACTATCTTTTACTTCCCTTTAGTTTTCCTTGCTAAATTTAAAGAAATGCCATCTTTTAACTAGGTGATGAGTTGTTATACTTCCTATTATTAAAACATCGGAGCATAAGGCCTACAAGTAGATATTTTTTTTTATTTATTTAAAAAAAATCTTTAAATGTGCCTGTATTACATGTACGTATATAGAAAATCAACTTTGGCCTGTTTGATAGTTCCATATAACAGTTGTGTTGTGGTTGCATCTGAACTAGTTAAGCATAGTTGATGGATAATTCTGCTTATTTCATAACGTGCTAATTTATTTTGTAACATTGTGGGATCACGATTCTTGCATATACCTGTTTAACAGTTGTATTGTGGTTGCATCTGAACTAGTAAAGCATAGTTGATGCGTAATTCTGCTTATTTGTCACATGGTAATTTCTTTTCTAACATTCTGGGATCTTGATTCTTGCATATACCTTTTTTTTTTCTTGGTTTCTTCTGATAAATATCTGAAGCCACCTCTTGACTGCTAAGTTTTTCCGCTTATGCCTGCATGATTTTTCTTTATTCTCTATCAACTCTTGCAGGTGATGAGCAACAAGGCTGTGTGAACACTGCTATAATAAATGTAAAGGTAAGATTTGAGACTTGTGATTTTATGCTGAAGAGAAGAGTACTTCTCTGACATGATTTTGTTTGTTAGAACTCTGCTGACTCTGCTTTAGCGGGGGCAACTTATATGCACATGCATCAAACATGGTTGGAAAGATCAGGAGCTAAAGATCAATCAACCTGGCTCTTCTAGATTTTGCTTGCAACTTCACCCTATTGCTCCAGATTGCAAAGTAACCGAATCAGAAACATTCCAGTTTTGTAATTCTATGATTGATGTGTGAACATCAAGTCTGTAAAGATGACTTACTAAATGATTACATCAAATAGAAATTAGTGAAAGATTCCTCGTTCATAAATTTCTTCCATGAGAAACTTTCATTTTCAATGTTGTTTTTATGAGTAGACTCATAGTTATTACAATCACACTGAACTGGTTGGAAATTGAATTTTAAATTGATCTGAATTTATAATTGAAATAGACAAGTAAATGGCTTGATGTACTGAAGTTATTTTTTAGCAGCATTGGCAAGGGGAAAGGTTTTTATAAAATTGAAAAATTATAATAAAATAATTTAAAATATATATATAGGAATATAAATCCCGTAAAATGGGGTGGGGATATGAAATGACTCCCCGCCTGCCTTCGCCTCGTTATTTCTACTTTCCACCTCAATACACATAAACTGAAATGGTCAAAATGGGTTGCATGAAGATGCAAGACTCCTTTTGCGGTAGTGGCTTTGGTTCTCCAAACCCCAAATGCTATTAAAAACTACAGTATAATTATAGGAAGCTCAACTTAATATGAGAATAAATAAATTAATTATTAAATTAAATATTTATATATAAATTTACGCACTCTATATTTAAATTTTAATTAATTTAATATATATTTTTATATAAATATTTAATTTGATGATTATTAAATTTATTTTCATATTAATTGAAATTTATATTAAATTCATCCTAAAATCTATAATAATCTTTTATTTTAAAAAAAATTTATAATTACTTATACTAATTATTATAAATAATTATTGTCACCGCGACTAAACCCAAATGCATGGTAGTAACTATTAGATTACAGAAAGTTGCCTTAAAACGTGATTGAAGTATAATGAGAGAATTTGAGCAACTCTTATTTGGGCTTCATATATCCCATATAGAATAGATGTATTTCTTTTTTTCTATTGAAGGTAAAGAACATACGCATATAAGTAAGGGTGGCAATTCGGATTGATAAGTCGTGTTCGTGTCGTGTCAACACGCGACACGAATATGATTAAGGTCGATACAAATACGACACGATTTATTAATAAATCTTATCAAAAATTTAAATACAAACACGGTTTGACACGACTTAACCTATTTAACGTACTATATAAGTAGCTTAATGGGTTATAGTGGGTCAAATGGATTAATTAGTCACAGGTCAATACGTGACATGAATATTAAATCGTGTCATAAACGTGTCAAGTTGGGTTAGCCGGTTAACCCGTGACACGATACGATTATAACCGTGTCATAAATGGGTCGACACGAATTCGACACAAACACGAATAAGCCTAACTCAAACTCTATATTTTCGTGTCTTGTTGGTATCGTGTTCACGGATCGTATATAAAATTGCCACCCCTACATACAGGTTATAGATAAGATTGAACTGTTGTTAAAATCATAGTAATTTTAAAGTTTAATATTATTATTATTTTACTATAAGTTAAATTCATTCATAAGAAGGCCATGCCAACGCTACCGCAATAAGCAACCGGAGTGGAAGATGAACAAGACGAATCCATGAAACTCAAGCAGGCAAGGCTTTCCAATTAAACAAAAGGAGAAGCGCATTCGCTGCCAAAAGAAAGTCCTGCCAGTAGATAAACTTCCTTAACCTCAACACAAAAAAACAAGCGGAAGAGACATGAAGCATGAGTATGGAATCTCGGTAGCCAGCCGAAGAGGTGAGGGCAGAGCACTTAGCGATCCAACGTGACATGCCTATCGGATTACCCACGTGGCAACGCACAACACTCGTTTTCAAGAAACGTGTGAGGATCGTATATGGGGTGGTGCTCCTGTCTTTCTCATATGCCTGCTTCAAGCTTCTCCCTCTCTTCCTCCACCCAGTCTTCTACTTCTCTTCCTCTTGATTTTAACTGATTAAGGATCTGAAAACCTCAAATCAATTGGGTTAGTATGATTTGCTTCACTTTATACCCTTAACTATAATTATTACTTTGGGATCATGTTTTTTTATTTTCCAACGATCATAATTTTATTAGAAAATATTTATTGTCACTAATTTTCATTAGCAACATATAATAATTTATATATTGCTGTTAAAAGTATAAAATTTATTGTCATAAAATTATAATCGTAATTATAACAATTGTGATTATAAAAAAAATTATTAACAATAATAATTATTATTGCTAAAAATTTATTACTGATAATAATAATGAATAATAATTGTTGTTATATTTTTTTTATATATACTATTAGTGGGAATTGTTATGTATTGGTACAATATATATTAATTTTATAAAAGCAAAGTTAATATTGCTATAAAATTTTTTATTGTTAATTCTAATATTTGTTATAATGAGTATTTATATTAAATCCATATATTTTGAAAATTATATTAGAATGAAACTCAATCTGCTTCTTGCATTTATTGAGAGATCTAATTTAGTCCAATAATGAATAACAATTGTTATCAAATTTTTTTTATATATACTATTAGCGGTAATTGTTGGTATTGCTACAATATATATTAATTTTATAAAAGCAAAATTAATGTCACTATAAAATTTTTTATCGTTAATTCTAACATTTGTTATAATGAGTATTTATATTAAATTCTTATATTTTAAAAATTATATTAGAATGAAACTCAATTTACTCCTTATACTAATTTAGTTCATTTTTAACTTGTATTCTAATTTAATCTAAAAGCTTTGATTTAAGCTCAAAGAAGCTCAATCTCACTTATTTCATTGCACGCTTCATTTATTTAATATTTAATATTTAATTATTTTTTATTTTTTAATATTAAAATGTTATTTTTATATTGTATAATTAATTAAATTAAATTATAAAAAATATTTTTTTATATTTTCATATAATTAATTAAAAAAAATTATAATAATTATACAATTAAATTGAAAAATTATAAAAATATATTTTTCATTTTCATATAATTAATTATATTTAAAATTATTACTATAATTAATTTAATTATTTAAATTAAAAATAATATTTTTATATTTTCATTTTTTAATTTAAAATTAGAAAATTATAATTATATAAAATTAAAAAAAATAAAAATATTATTTTTTATTTCCATATTATTAATTATTATTTAAAAAAGTAAAATATTAAATATTAACTAATTATAATTATTTAATTAAAATTAAAAATAATTAATTAAGTAATTAACATGAAAAAATAATTAAGTAAGTAATTAAATTTAAAATTTTTTTTTTAAAAAAGCAACTCATGCACCAAGTGGATGAGTTGCACATTCCTATTTTTTTTATTAAATTAGACATAAATTGAAATTTCTAAATTAAATTAAATAAAAATTAAAAATAGACTAAATTAGACATCTTTGATAAATACAAAGAATAAACTTTATTCCAAATTATATTTAATTCTATTAACTATAGTTATTTTATCCCATCTTAATAGTGATGAATTAATAATCTAGGCTCTTTCTATCTCTTTCTTATATTTCTCCTTCCATTTCTCTCTCTCTCACATTTATCTCTCTTCGGTTTCTTCTGCCATTTCTTTCTCTCCATTTATCTTTGGTTCATCAACTTGTAAAAATCAAAGCTTAATTCTTGAACCTTTGAAAATTACATTTGTTAATTCGTGAACCTCCATCTTCCCTTATTGTGAGATATTTTAATGAAAGTAAAACATAATTCACCTAAATTATAAAATATAAAGATTAATTTGTGAATAATGGCAATATCTTCTTACGTAGCATAATTGGTGGGAGGCAAGTAGCAATTTGTAACACCCACCATTTTTTGATATCGGAATTTCTGTCGTAGATGAAATATTTTGGTGAATTTGAAGGTTCCATGGATAAGGGATTGGAGGTAAAAGTGTATGTGTATACATATATATAAGTGTGTGTGTGTGAGAGAGAGAGAGAGATATATATGTTCAAAATATATTTAAGAATAAAAATGTTTTAAAGGTTTTATTTCCTAAAAGATTTTTTTAAGTATGTGTTTTTAGCAGAAGGAACTTCGGCAACCGAAAGATGGACTTTCAGCAGCCGAAATCCCTTTTCTTGTTCAAATACTTTTTTTGTACAGAATGGACTTTCAGTAGCAGAAAGCTAGACTTTTAGTAGCTAAAAGTCCCTCGACAGTGAGGGTATAAAAAGGGTCCTAATGCTCATTTTGCTACCAAAACACTTGGGTTTTTCTCTTCTTTTCTCTCTCTCAACTATTGGAGCATTCAAGAAGAGTTTTGAGGAGATTTCCTTGGGTTTTTCAAGATCTGAAAGTGGATTCTTCCATTCAGAAGTTTGAGAAAGTAGATTCAAGATTTACGACTTTGATTCTCTCACCTCCAAGCTTCAAGAAAAGAGGTAACTTTCTTTTCTTTTTGATCTAATAGATAGATCCAAGCATGTTGATGAAAAATTAGGTTTTTATAACTTCAATTTCATGTAAAGGTATTTTTAAGATGAGATTTAGTAAGTTTATGCATGTTAGGGTTAGGGTTTTATGATTTATGTTGAAATTGCATGTTTTTAGTGTTAGTGGAGGCATGTTTAAGTGTTATGGGCCCTAAATGGATAGTTTCCTTTAATGGATTTGAGGGAATACTTATATATATTATGTTGGGTTTAGGAGAAAACCTAGAATTTGAGTTTTTTATTAATATATACGAGAATTAAGTATGATTTCAAGTGAGTTTAGGCCCTAGAGTTATGTATATGTGTTTGGTTTATGTTTTGAAATTTTGGAATGAGTTTGGGGCTTTTGGGAAGTTTAAATCTATAGGTTTTCAGCTTGGAAATTTTGAAAATTTCCAGGTTCGATTGCCAAAAACCATATTTTGACAGCTGAAGCATGCAATTTCTCAAAAAATTTTGAAAAATTCTAGGTTTGGTAGCCGAAGTCCAAGACTTCGACAGCCACAGTCAGCATTGGACTAAAAAGCCATCCAAAGCCTAAGACTTCAATAGCCGAAGTCCAAGACTTCGACAACTGAAGTAGGTTCTGCCTGACTTTTTTTCTCTTCTTTTCTAAAGTTCAAAAATATGATTTTATGGTTCCCAAGGGCCTAGAATGAGATGTTTAATATGTGTATAGAATTTTAGAACCTTATATAACCGATTTTATAGGAATGAGCTTGACAGACTCGGAAAGTTAAGGATCCGAGGAAAGCTACTGTTTGAGATAGGAGGTTGATAGGCTACAAAAGATGAGTAATACTAACATTAATAAATGTAAACTTTTTTAAATTTAATTTTTGATCATCCTCATGCATTATTTCATATTTATTTAAGATGTATGTATCTATAACATATATATGTTGTATATTTATTATTGGTACATTGATGGATGATGGATGACCAATTGACTCCCCCTATGTTATAACTATGTTATGTTATGTATGTTATGGATCCATAAAAAATCTAAAGAGAGATCTTTATTATGCCCCTAGTGCATGACACAGGTCATATTTCAAGCGAAAATCCTGAGGAGCCTCTGTATGAGTTGGGCACATTGAATTTGAGGATTCACTGGTGACAAGTCCATCTTACGTGAAATATTTATGATGTAAAAACTCATTTGAATAATTCATTACATATGTATGAAAAGAATGATATAATTAATGTTGGTTAGTTACTCACTAAACTTATGTAAGTTTACCCCTTTTTCCTAATCCTCAGGTGTAGGTTTTATGTTTAGAAGAGTTCTTTAAAGAGAGAGCAATAGGGTTAGCTTTAGTACTCTTCTTTATATTTGATGTATGGATAGATAGACACATAAAATGTGAATGGATGGTACTGTGTTGATAATTATAGAAAAGCGGAATTATGTAATGTTTTAAGTATGAATGATAATATTTATGATTATGTTAACCTCTTTTGGAAGTATATATGTCAAACCATTACGCTTTAGATTTTATGTATATGCTAAGGTTCAAATTATGAGCCACTTTAATGTAAAAAACGTTTATGTATGGATGAAAAAGTTAAGGTGTAATCGTTTGTTATACGTTTGAGTATTGATAGTATAGACGTTAAAAGCATGTTTACATATTTTAGACTCCTATGAGTTTTGACAACTTTAAACTGACCCGATTCCTAATATCGATAACGATCCCTAGCTTGGGTCGTTACACCTTTGACGAGAACTAATGGCAAATATATGTAGAGATAGACAAGAGAATATTGGATTCGCGGACTCTAGCCACTTTCACCTTGTCGTTGTATACATGACGAAGCAAAGTTCAATTTGAAAGGAATTAAGTAGCTTCGCTTGTCTTGAAAGGGAATATCACTTTAAAATAAATTTTGCGAGTAAATTTTATTTTTAAATAATTAGAATTAAGAGCTCGTTTATTTGAGCTTTTAATTAAATTTTAAGACTTTGCTCTCAAAAATTAAAAGCCAATTAGCTAGAAAATTATTTTATATAAACTTTTTAATTTTGAACAATTAAATTATAATTTTAAAATTAAACATTTAAATTTTATTCTCAAATTTTAATTGTTAAATTATATTTTAGTCTCTAAAATTTTATCTCTTTATATTTAATTGACTATTAATTATAGAAAAATTGATCAAAATATACTTAATTCTATATATTTTCTAGGAGAGAAAAATAGGAAGTCGTAAGCTTTCCTATCTTGATCTAGTTGTCATATATTGCAATCGAGTTAGAATCCACCTTCATTCAGCTGCCATCCTAAATAAATTCATTGCTGCTGAAAAAGTAAAGATCGAAGTTATAGGAAGATATAACATTAAAAAATAAAAAACTTAATTAATAATTGAATATCTATTTTATATTATAACAATTTAGAGATTTAAATCTTGATAAGTCTTGTAATTTTTAAAAATTGTAACATAATTGATTTAAAATACAAAGGCATGTATTGAATTCAAATGCAATATTCAACTAGAAAATATCTTAAACTTGAAATTCATGTGGTCTCATAAATAGGTTTGAAAATTTGAAATGAATGGATGAATCATAAAAATGCAAGAAATTGAGAAATTCATACGCGACTTCTCATCAATATCATATGGGGGCACATAATTGACTAAAAACTAGCCAGAACGACTAGTGCACAAACCAGAACTAGCCTTGTGGCTTGGTCTACCTGATGGTCGGTTTAATCTTAAACTGGTTTGGTCTAATTTGGGATCGAAACCAGAATGTTTCTCTTCCACTTGAATGAAGTTGGTCTTGTTAGTTTAAAACCAAAATTTTTATCTAAAAAAAAAAAAAAATTCAACAATTGAATTGGCTCAAGCCGAAATTCAGAGGAACTTACAGTTCAATCACAACCCCTTTATTTTATAGATTAAAACCACTAATTTTGACCTTAAATTAGATCGAAATTAATCTTATGGTCATGACAAGATGATATTAAGTGGTGATGGTGATGCCAAACACGAGAGTTTAGTATTCTTTGAATCATTTTGCGAAGTGATTCAGTAACCAAACACCCTTGATAATAAGTAAGAAGGGGTGATTTAGGGTTGAAAGGGAAAATGAATGAGGTCCGCAAGGAGAGCAAGAGATAAAGAGAAGATGTGCCCTAATTCTCTCTAATATTTATGAAATATTCATAGACTAGAGCATAATTCTAAAAATAAAAATATACCCATCTAAGTTTTTACCAAAGGCAGTTAATTATGGTTGTTAACTGAAATTAATGGGTGGATTATAGTTAGAAAATCTAGTTAGCATTGGGCAAATCCAGCCAAATTAACTAATTAGGAAAATTTTATTGTCTTTCTATTCCTTACCCTAATTACATATGAGATCATGCAAATTTGGTAGAAACAAAGGGCATGTGTGATAATTAAAGGAGAATAAAATAGACCTAGTTCAACTTATTTCTATTTTCTACAGCAGAATGGGGTTTTGCCATAAACAAATTAAGCCAGCCCAAATAAGTATATATCTGGTCTATCAAATTAGCTAATCTCATTCTTCACCACAGGTAATTTCTCTCATACAAAAGTCTGGCTCTGTGACCCTTTTCTTTTACATCCACACATCAAAAATCTCTCTCTCTCTCTCCTATTTCTGTGAGGTGCTTCTTTTTTTATATAATAAAGGAAGAATTTGTCGGAAGCCAAGCGGATCAAAAAGAAATTAGATTTACAATAGTCTCTGCAATAAACTAGCTTATTCTCATCACTTTCCCCACCATTTTTCTTGCCCGTTTTGTGTCACCTTTCCCCTGTCCCAGCCTCTTTTGAGGCTGGGTCTCGGCCGTGTTCACCACCGTCGTTTCATTATGCTTTATAACTGATTGATACTATTTAAAGAGAAGAAGGGATTGTGCCTTGTTTTTGCATGCCCTTCAATCTTGTTTCATTGAATTCGATTTATTGATTCTTTTATTCTTTTCTTTTCTTAAGCCAAAACGCGTAAGGCTAGCGATTTTCAGCAAGATCGGGAGAAAATCTTCATTACCTCTAGACCTAACATTTGTTAATAACATGTTTTTTGAACTTGACAGCTCTAGCACCTCCGTCGCCGCCCCCACCACCTCCACCATGCCAAAGAATCAAACTTTGATAGCACGCCAGATATTCATCCATCCAACGCCGTCTTTACCATCTCCGTCCTCTTTCTCCTCCTTAGACAAGGGTCGCCCACTTCTTCAACGACACGTCCGCTCCAACTCCACCAACTCCTGCCACAGCGGTCGTTTCGCAGAACTAGCAGGCGGGACGACGGCTGAGTGTGCCGCGATATGCTGCTGTTGTCCATGTGTGTTGGTAAACCTTCTATACCTCACTATCTGCAAGGTTCCGGCTGGACTTTGCCGCCGGGCTCTGAGGAGGAAGCGTAGGAATCAGCTGATCAAGCAAGGTTTGCTGCCGGCCAGGACAAACAGGCGCCATTGCGGGTTCGATGATACAGACATACTAATTCATCAGTCTCCAAGTATGCATGAATTGGTAGAGTTCAGGTCGGATTCAGAGGCGTCGGACGAGGAGGAAGAAATGATGAAGCTAGAGAAGGAGATGTGGGAGACATTTTACAATACTGGGTTTTGGAGAAGTCCTTCTCAAAAAGAAGGTCCTGGTATGAGAAGTAATCTCCACATAGATTCACTTATGGCTAAGGTTAAACAACTATAGATAAAGCCTGCATGTTCAATTGTTCATGCCGTTAATTACTTACTACTGCTAAATATATATATATATACATATAATTTTTTTTTTCTTTCTTCTTCTTCTTCTTCTCCTTATGTTCTTCGTTTGTTTCTTGAATTTCTCTCTTTTTCTTGATGACGATGGAAAGAAAAGGAGGGTTGAAGAACTGTGTACAAAAAAGGAAGAAGAGATGTTTGTTTTTGATGGCTTTGGTGTTTTCTTTCTTAAATTAAGGCCATTGATTACCAGTTGATGATGCAGTTTGAGAGAAGACTCCAAGCCTGAAAGTGGCTGAAAAGTGATTAGATTATTACTGTAAAGATTGAGTTTGCTTTGTTAATTAGTGTGAAATATGAGACATTATGAATGGAAACACAAAGAAGACTACAAATCTGATATCATCTTGACTTTGTGATCTCGCCCCCTTCTTTTTGTATATATAATATTTGATCACACAAGGACAATTAACCTGGATTTGGATTTGGTACAAAGTTTTTATATAAATTTTATATATGAATATGTGAATTTTATGATTAAAAAAATTTAAATCTTTATAATTTTTTTCAATTTTAATAAATTTTTTTAATTTTATTAATTTAGTCCTAAATATTTATATTAGTTTTAATTTTAGTAATTAATTTAATTGATAAAAATAATTTAAATATTTATAAAACTATTAATATTAGTCTTTTTTTATCATTTTAATAATTACTTTTAAATAAATAAATAATACTATTTTACTGAACCAAATAGGTTAAATGATAAAAAAAATCAAAATTTTTATATTAATTATTAATTTTAATTAAACATTTTAATTTTATATTTATTTAATAATAAACTTTTCATATTATTTTTAATTTTAATAATAATTTTAATTAAAAACAATTAGCTCATCAATCAATCGATAAATTTTTTAAATCTTTTCATTTATATATCATTAATCTTAGCTAATCTATTTAATTTTATTAATTTATTTAATATTTTTATTAATTATAACAAAATTCATAAATATATATAATTGAATAATATATCTAATATATATTATTATCTCAATTTTAATTTTTTTTTCTCTTGGTATTTTACTTTTAATTCACATTTCTCTTATTATCTTATCTTGAATTGAATTGAAAGCCTAACAAGTAAAAAAATTCAAATTTTTAAACATAAAATATTATAATAAATAATATAATCAAAGTGAATCTAGTTATAACTTCCCAATAGATGTTTGATTTAGTAAAATAATATTTTTATTTAATTTATTTAAAAATAATTATTAAAATAATACAAAATTAAAATAATTGAGTAATAATAACAACGTTGATACATATTTAAAATATTTTTATTAAATAAATCATCTAATTAATTAAGCTAATTGTTAAATTAAAATTAATGTAAAAATTTAAGACTAAATTGATTAAATTAAAAGGTTTTGTTAATATTAAAAAAAACTTATAAAAATTTGAATTTTTTTTAATCATTTAGTCTTTTATTTTATATATGAATTTTATTATATATATTATAATTCTCCGTTATGCTGTTGATCAAGCTTTTAATTAGAAAAATCAAGTAGTTTTAGTGGGAGAAGCATCACTGGGTTAATTTTCAAACCCGTCCTTGAATTTTCTTTGTATTTTATTTTAGTCATTTAATTTTAATTTATTATTAAAAAAATTTTAAATTTTAATTTTATTTTATAAAAAACTCCTATAATTGTAATAATAGATTTTCAAGTTAAAAATCCTATTTCAACTGTAATATGATGTTTGTAAATATAATTTTAATATTTTTTTATAAAAAAATAATAAATCTAAATAATAATTAAAATGACTATTATTTTTTTAAATAAGAAGAGAAAAAACTTAAAAATAATAATTTTATTATTTTTTTAATTTAAAAATCTACAGTAACAAATTAAAAAAATTTTATAAAATAAGATAAAATTTTAAAAATTTTTTATTAAAAAATTAAAATAAAATAATGAAAATGAAATATGAAATAAAATTCAAAAACTGCCTATAAAATTACCCGCGACATTGGGACCGAAGGCTGCGCATGAACACTGTTTTTCAGTTTTTGTTTGCCATATGTCAAAATAATGGCCCTACATTCCTCAGAAACCTTTTATGTGATAGAACATAAATTTGAAAATTAAAATAAAGCAAAAAATAATTTATGAAATAAAATAAATAAATACAAGAATTCAGCAGAGCTTCTTCTGAATAGTCATAAGTATATAAATTATAATGGGATTGATTTATTTTTTGTAACTAATTAATTATATTTTTATTAAAAAAATTGCACTTAATTATCATTAATCTTACTTAGTCCAATGACGTTTAATTATTCTTTATTTTTATTAATAGATCTATCTATGACTTAGAAAATGTTAATTTAGGAATAACAAAGTTGATGAGATAAGATTGTGACTTGTGAACAACCAAGAAGAAGATTCACCCTTCATAACTTAGACAAAGATGTTTTACAAGTTTTTATATATTTAAAGTGTTTGGAAAAAAAAAATAGATATTTTAAAATTTTTTAATAATATTACATGTATTTTTTGGTCTCTATTTTATATATATATATATATATATATATATATATATATATATATATATATATATATTAATAAGATTATCAAAATCTATTAAATAGAAAATAACTTCCCTCTTTGAAAAAAGCAAGTCATTTTTAACTCAATTTTCCCTTTAAAACTCTATTTGTTTCGTAGAAAATATTTTTTTGAAAAATAATTTTCATATTTTTTAATGTTTGGGGTGCTTAGGATAATTGATTAATGAAAAATATTTTCATGATCAAAACAAAAATTAAGTTATTTTTAAAGAAAATGACTTTCATTTTTCAAAATAAGAAATCATTTATCATTTTCTAAACCTTAATAATTGTATTAAAATTTGAACATATTTATACATATATAAAATAAATAAATATTATTAATTTAATATTACGGTCAAATAACAAAAAATATTTTTCATATATAAGTTATTTTTTATGAAATAAACTAAACTTAAATAATAAAATATTTTCTATTGACTAATTTTTTTAAATATCTCGAATGCTATAAAAATACATAAAATATTTTAATATTTTATATAAAATAAAGGGAGTGTAAGACTATTATATTGTTATCAAGTTGCAACAGCATGGAAAAGATGAAGAATTGAACATTTTTGTTGTAGTCATGAAAAAAATGGCTAAGTTATTATAAAGAAATTTCTTAAATTAATCTAATTTTATTTTTTTTTTAAATTAAAAATTGATGAATTACTTGATTATGAATTTCAATATAATGAATGCTTAGGATCACAAATTGATGTTCTTAAAATTTTTTTCAAGTGTTAAAGACAAATTATTATAGATACATAGCCAATAACAACAAGAATGGATTGAGGATTAAAGTAAGTTGGTGATAATTAAATATTTTAGATTTTAGTTTAATTTTTTTTATTTTTACTATATTTCTAGTTGAAATTTCTACACGTATAAAAATATTATGTATTTTTTCATGTAATTTTTTTAAATGTGGCAACTGTGGCAAAGTCACGACCAACGAGGCATGTGTACTCTGTGGGCGTCCCTTTGTATTATTAATACGTTAGTGTCCAAATCTCTGCAAAATTTGGTAGCCCCTAGGGATCGGGTCCAGGTGCTTCAAATCTGAAATGCAGCCTCTGCCTGGGGACGTAGTGGGCAGGCCGGGCAAGCTGTCCTTTTTTCTTGCTCGTGGGATTGGGACCCCTTTGCCTTCTTTTCCAGGTTTAAAGGATCACAATAATTTTTTGGCCATTTCTTCAGAAAATTATTGGGTGTTTTATCTCATTTATATGACATCGATAAACACATAGAATTAACCAAAAAGTGAATAATTTCTCTGTTCCATTGCTTTAGCAACCAGCGATGGACACTCCCAAGTCCTGTTTTTACACCAACATACATCTATCCCTGTAGAGAGACGAAAAATTTTATATAATAAGGCTGTGATAACAAATCTTATGTATAAAATGACATATTAATAAAAGTTAAATAAATAAATAAAAAGTGGATTCTATAAATAAGAAAGTGAACTAAAAAAATAATAATAATAATAATATATTATTATGCAAGATGAACTGCGAGGTATAAAAGTTTATTTATATTCATAAATTTAATTAAAATTTTGAATTTTTGTATCTTTAATCCAAAGTGAGAAAATATTATTATCATTAGCAACACGTTGGTGTCTAATTAAAAGACTGTATATCCCATGAGGACAAAAGAATAACCACAAGAAGGCCCTATAAAAAGCTTATAGGGCTTGGCCCGTAGGCCTCATCTTATGAAGCCCATTTCATATTTTTTAGGCCTCAAACAATAAAAGACACTTCCAAGTTATTTATAATTTTATATATTTTTTTATGCAATTATCTCAAATGATTTTAAATTTTTAAAGATAATTTCAATATTATTAAAATGTTTATTAAAAAAAATAACAGAAGACGTTAAAGAATATTAGAACATCTAAGGATCTTTCATACTAAAAAATAAGTAAAATTTATTTATTTATATCTTAAATTATGAATTTAAGAAAATATTTGATTTAACTTATAAAAGTTAGCTTATAAGCATATAGTATTTATAAGCTAATTTAAAATTATAAGTATTTAAAATTTTAAATAGTTATATATTTAGTTAAAATATTTATAAGTGACTGATAAATAATTAATATATTTAATAAAAAATAACTTATAAACATATTTATTATTAAAATAATTAAAAATAATATTAAATAATATTTATAATTAAATTTTTAAATTTAAATAAAAATATATATTAAAATACTTTATCTAATTAATTTATAAGTACATAATTTATAATAATCGAAAATTGGTCATTGTTTTTTTGTTTTTAATTTCATTCCAGTTTTAAAAATGGTGAGCCGGCAACCAATTTTTGGCAAATGGAATATTTCCAGTTTTTGAATAATTCTAATTTCACATTTCTTTTAGAAACATCATTTTAAATATTATTTAAAAAAATTTAAATATTATTTAATTATTTTTAAGCTTTTTATAATTAAAAAATGTTAAATTAATTGAAAATTAATTTTAATATATTATTTTTAATTAATATATTTAAAGTGATAATTTTTCTAATAATAATTTGTTTTAAAATTTTGATAATTCTGTCACTTTATCAAATTGCAAACAACTTGCTCCTCACTGGTCAAATGTCAGCTTCTATGGCCTGCACCCAATAAATAGTTTTCCAATTCCATGGAGGTGGTCACACTTTGATAACAATTTAAAATTAAATTAATTTAATTTAAAATAAAAATTAAATTAATTAAAATTAATTTTAAATTAAATTAAAAGACTAATTCAATTTGATTTAGTGTGAAATAAAATTATATTTATTTAAAAAACTAATTTTAATTATTAAATTAAATTAAAATCAAAATAAAACAAGAATAAAAAAAAGACTTATCATCCGATTATAATTCTCAAAACTTTATAATAAAAATCGCTGATTTCAATTCGGATCAGGGGATAGCCAACCCTAAGTTTTTATATATATACAGTTTAGATGTAACATGAATCATTAGACATGCTAAAAAGAGAATTTAATTTTAATTTACTTGTTAATTGATAAGAATTTTTTGTATAAAAAAAATATATATATATATTAATATAAATGACTTCGATTATGATTTGAACTCAATACCTTATAATATAAAAATAATTATAATGCCACTGAATTGACATACAACAATAACACCTTTACTTTTGCTTATTATATCTATCTTATCTCATCTTAGGAAGATAGCTTACTTACCTACAACAAACTATTGCTAACCAACCAAATTTGTAAGCAGATTTGATAGAGATTTGTGTTATAAATATAAATTAAATCATTATAGATTACATAATTAGAGAATATGTGTACCTGAAAATATGCTTGTATCCATAATTTTCTATGAATAATTAAGAACGAAAACAAAAGGGTAGGTTCATAACTCCAAATATTCACAACATTCAAATTCTATCTGAATTCTATTTGATATTAAATGGGGTTATCAGAATATATATATATATATATATATATATATATATAGGACTGAGAGTTCGAGCCTCTTTCTTAGTGGACTTATGAACAGTCTGATTCATTACAGACTTGTCAAATCACATGACTCAATCCATTTAAATATTGTCAATTAATAAACTTATTATTTGATATCATTATTTAATCTGTCAATGAACCTAATAATTAATTATTGTTAATCCACATTAAAATACAAATAAACAATCTAACAATTTATCCTCTTTTCACTATGTATTATGTTATAAATTATATCATACTATACAACAAATCAACATATATAATTGCCAATCATGCTTGATTTCCCTTATTGTTTCAAGACTTGATCATCAACTTAAATATGGGTTTTCAGGAGAACACATATTTCTTTTTAGCAGGAGAACACAGATGGGTTTCAGGGTTTGTGTAGCATTCCATGTCTGCCATTTGTTGAATATGGTCCACTTGATAAATGATCAAAATTCCAAGTTTTATGGGGCTGCTGCAGGTAATTGTCAAGGACTTGGCCTCATGTCATTTGTGGTTTAGAAAGGCATAATTGATAAAAGGAAGATAGGACCCATCAAAGCTCCAACTTTTATTGACCAAACCCATCACCTGTCTTTTCTTTTACTTTATTCATACATTATGAGTAGCTCTCAACCATTTCAGTTCACCAACCAATTCATGTACCTTTAATTAATTTGTCACCCCACTCCACTCGCTATGTATATGTTTTCATTTCTTGAATTGATTCCCCATTTTTAGACTCCAAAATAATGGGAGGCAAATGAAATTATGAAATAAAAAAAAATCTTTTAATTATGGAAAATGTTTTTAAAATAATATTTCTTTAGTAAATAAAACTAATAAATAAGTTAACTAAAAATTAGAGCAGTAAGAAAAGATTCTTAAAGGTAAGACACGTAGAAGTAAGGCAGAATATATGAATTACAAGTTTAACTCTCGAAAAAGAAAGAATGAAAATAATATTAAATTGAATGAAATTTTAGTGCCCAAAATATAACCATTTTAAGTATTTTTCAAGTTTTATAATATAAAAAAATGAAATAATACATAATATGTAACTTATAAGATCAACTTATGATGGAAGAAATAGAAGAGTCTGACAGATATGTTACAACATTGTTAGGATCCCAGCAAAGTGAAAGGTAAATTATATAGAACTAATGTTAGGCCAACTATGATGTTAAGCATCTAACTAATAGAGATACAAATTTTAATATAAATGTCTAATAATACGATAATGTATAAGATTAGATTAATTAATACATATAGTGCACTTTCAAAATAAAAAGAAATATCATCGATTAATATGTTTTAATATTATCTAATTTTTGAAATAATCGGAAGAGAAATAGAGACTTAAAATAATATTGAAAGAAATGACTGTAAAAGATTTATAATTTTTGAATATTAATAAAAAATTAATAAAATAAAAAAGTGATGTATAAATAAAAAAATATAAAAAAATATATGGATTAAATGATTAAAGAATATTCGTAAGACAAAGGATAAGATAAAATTATTTAAAGAACGGAGGGGAAAAGAAAACAGCCTGATGCTATTGTAGTGGTGGTGGAGGATTGTTTCATAGAAAAGAGAAAAAAGGAGAAGCAACCAACAAACAAACGGACAAACATAGCCAACCAATAAATAGCCTCGTCTTTTCTCTCTCTCTTCTCGTTTCCATTTATCATCCCCAGGGGCTTCCCTCACTTCTAGGGTTTCCATGGTTCTCTAGGACTAGCACCATTTCCCTTCCAAAGGGATAACTCAAAAAGATTTGATCTTTCAAACATTTCATGGGCATTGTTTGAGTTTCTTTCTTCACCCATTATCTGGAGCTTTTCCAATTTCTCTGTGGAGGTAAATCTCATGTTTTTCTTCTCTCTTTTCGCTGTTGAACTATCTTGAAATTTTTGTTGCTCCCCTTTCTGTTGTAAAATCTCTGTGCTTTTGATGGGGCAATTTATTTTATTTGATAAAATTAATTAGTTTCTCATCTGGGTTTCATTTGTATGTCCATAATTCCAGCTAAATTTTGTTGGAAACATTTTATACCTGTAACTGATGGAATGGTTATTTTTATTTGTGTTTCAAACGGAATTAAAATATTCCGCTTGCGATTCTCTTATCAGTTTGTAAAGGGAAGTAATTTGCCTTAACTTCCTGGATGTTTAATATTCTTTTGGTACTAAATTATTCATTCAGCTTCATTTGAGTTTGACAAATGGGGTGTAATATAAGGTTAAGCTCTAGGTGGAGCAGGATATTGTAGCCAACCACCAGCACTAGCCCGTATTTTTTTAGTTTGGTCTTATTTTGGTGAGAAAATATATTTATTTACTTAATTTTCCACATCATTGGGGCTGTCAGACGTATGTGAATGCTCATCAGTTTAATGAATTAACCTTTATGGACTGCTTGGGGTTGTAATGCCTTTTACTTTATTTTGTTTTTTTGGTTGGCTTAAAAATGCTGAATTTCATGAGCAATGTGAACTGAAAGTGTTTGTTGCTTCAGTTAAGCAATAATATATATATATTTTAAGTTTTGCTCATTTTGAACTTAACGAGGATTATGGTGTTTCAAAGGTTCCGGAGATGGAGGAGGTCAAGAAACCTGAAACTCATATGACATCAGTTGCAGCTTTTGTGGAAGGAGGAATTCAGGATTCGTGTGAAGACGCTTGCAGTATTTGCCTTGAGGAATTTTGCGAAAGTAATCCTTCAACGGTATGAATTCTGCTGTTCATATGTTGTAATCCCCCTTTTTTTCTCATCCACATGTACACATGGATTTCTATTTTTCACTTTCATCTGCTTATATTTTGTGCATGTTTCATGGTTAAAAATATTCTCTCTTGTGCCTTGCAGGTGACTAATTGCAAGCACGAGTATCACCTCCAATGCATCCTTGAATGGTGTTGTATAATACATTATCAATTCTCTCCCTTTTCCCATTTGGACAGTTATCATTTCTGCAAAATTTACTATTTTGTGTTCTCCAATATTAACCTCACTTATATTGAGGTTAGAAATTAGGGGGGCGAGGACAAAAATGATGCATCATTTCATTTTTGTGTTTTTGTTTTTCTTTTATCCTTAGAAATTGATTAGTTTAACTGTTTAGCCCATGGAACTCAGTAGGGTTGATTTAGAGGGAGGAAGGGTAGAGGACTTATTTGTGATTGGGGAAAAATTGACATTTGAAACAACAAAGACATACTGTTGTTGCTTGGCATGGATCGTGGGAGAAATTTAATTTTGACATCACCATATCGTATGTTTTACTCCTGGTGCAAGCAATATTATGGTGTATAGTTTGTTCTCTGTTATAAGGCCATAAGGGTGTTTCTGATCATCCTGCTATTGTTTTCCATCTCATCCATTGGTTTTATATTATATGTGCAGTTTCTTTTTTTTCCTTTTTGATTGGTATGGTATTTTGTAAAGATTTCTATGAATAGTCACACCCCAATTGTTTTAACCAGGGCTTCTTTGTGAAAATTCCTTTATTAACACTCTCTTGTTTGTTATCTACAAAAACAATTAATAGTTGGGGCTTTCTTTTGTCAGTGTTTGACCTGTTTTTCTAGCATCAATAGTCATGTGTAAATATATCAATAGATTTTTTTTCCCCGCAACTCAACTGAAGTATGATTTCAAACTGAATGGTCTTAGCCACTTGATTTGTTTTCATACCCTGTCTGAGTGAGTGTTATCTGTTTTAATTTGTAAATTTATATGAAGTATTTGGTCCTCTTTTTCCTTTATATCAATCATAGCCTTTCATAAAGGAATAGTTGTCAGCGTTCAGTGTGGATCATTGAGGTGTAAAAGTGGCATGGAGAAGAAAAGAGAAAAGAAAATTTTGACATTTTACATGAGGTTTTGACTTGTAGGTGCCAGAGAAGCTCTCAGTGCCCCATGTGTTTGCAAGCTATCAGTCTGAAGGATCCCACAAGGTTTGTTTTGGTTGTTATTTTTTTTCATACTTGTTTTGTGAATTTATTTATTTTACATCTAATGAATTATCTAATGCACAAACTGTGGCAGTCAAGAATTGCTGGAGGCAGTAGAACGGGAGAGGAAAATCAGAGCTGCTACACCTAGAAATGCCGCTATATTTCGTCATCCTACACTTGGGGATTTTGAATTACAACATGTATATTTTCTATCATTGCTTGATTGTTGTTATTATTTGGTTATAGAACACATTGCAAGCAGTATCCACCAGATAAAGTGGATATATCTTTTTTTGCATTATAATGCAGGTACCAGTTGGTGCAAGTGATTCTGATCTTGAAGAGCGTATAATCCAGCACTTGGCTGCTGCAGCTGCTATGGGAAGGACCCACCACTTTGGTAGGAGGGAAAGCCAAAGAAATAGGCAATCTTCCCATGGTCGTCCACACTTCTTGGTATTTTCTACTCATCCTGGTGCACCATCTTCTGGTCATGTTTCTTCCTCAATGACTCAGGTAGGAGGGGGAAATGAACCAGCTACAGCTGCTGTTGCTAGTCCATCGGCTCCAATTGCATTTCATGAAGATGAATTGCCACAACAAACTGTACAATTTCCTTTTGCTGTAACGGACCATAGTTCATCTGCATCTGGATCTACCATCATGCCTACAAATCGTCAAGGAATGTCCTTTAATAATCGGTATTCATTATTTTCATTTTGTACTTGCTTTATCATTGATCTTTTTGTGTCTTCAAGTTTATATGTGTTCATGCATTAATATTTTATCCCTTTTTTTTTTCAATTTGTTTTTATGGAAGTGCTGCTAGCCATTCTTCATCACCTAATCAAGACAGAGGAGGACCATCAGAATTTCAGTCATTTTCAGAGTCTTTAAAATCTAGACTTAATGCAGTGTCAATGAGGTGTAGTTTACAAAATAGCCATTTTTTCTAGTGTTTGCTATGTTGTACATCTGATATATTTTTCATTTTCAGTATATTTAATTTATTTTTAAAAACTTTATTTAGATACAAAGAGTCTATTTCAAGAAGTACAAGAGGGTGGAAGGAGAGGTTGTTCTCTCGTAACAGTTCGATGTCGGCTCTTGGTTCTGAAGTCCAGAGAGAAGTGAATGCTGGAATTGCAAGTGTATCTCGTATGATGGAGCGCCTTGAAACCAGAGATAGCAGTAGAGGTAACCAAGTCTCTATACCAACTCGTCCAACTGATTATTCAGTTGCCGAAAGGAGCAACCGGAATAATATTGACACTCGCAGACAGAGCTCTTTAAATGAAAGCGATACACCGGCTTCTTATGCTGCAAGCTCAGCTTCTACTTAAAGTTGTTAATGATTGTTTCAGGGTATCTATCCTCAGCATTTCATCTTTGAAGGTGCGTGATGATATTACTTGTTAGTGCCACCATATTTGGATTTTTCTTTTCTTGTTCTACCACTAAGTTCAATTATTAGGAACCTGTCAATATCTGCAATTATAAGGTTTGCCGAGTTGAATATTTATAGAAAGTATATTTGACTTACGACATAGATGCAAATATCCAATTTCCCAAAATGAATAGCCATTTTGATGCTCTCAATGTTTTAGGCTGTTGTTATGTTGATATTTCCTGTTCCACGATGTCATTGAATGCAGCAAATATTATTGGACTAATTTGGTTTGCAATCCTGTTCATTTATTATAAAGAATCTTTGAGATGACACGCATACTTGATAATGTATATATAGATATAGATATAAGCGCATACTTGATATTGCTGAGAACTTTTATAAGCCCCCTTAAGCTAATAAACATTCTGGTGTTTCATAGTGTTGGAAGTCTGTTTTGCATAATCTGATCCTTTGCAGGAGATTGACATCTAATATGAGTTAGGTTTGGATTTTCAGGTTGTAAACTGCTTTTCTCCAAATATGACATGCTGAGGAAAAGATACTTCGTATTACAGGCCAGGAGGTGATCATTCGCCTGAAACTGAATAAGAGAGGTAGACTGATTCATGATGTTATCTATGTAAATTTGTTTATGACACCCAGATTTGTTTCCTAGGTGGAAAAATTAATTCAAAAAAAAAAAAAAAAAAAAAAAAAAAAAAAGAGACATCTGCTCAAAACATATATTTGAACTAATGTATGGAATGTCGATGGTTTGATTGTGGCACGATTTGAATAGTAATATATCTGATCTTGTATCAAAACTGATTGGAACACGAGAAGTCTTCTGAGACTGAATGGCTTTTATAAGGTGGCAATATCAATATGCATGGTTATTCCAATCTTGCAATGCAAATCTTGGGTTGTGGGAAAGAGTATGCTATCCATTTCATCCTGCCTCTTTACTTTTATTTTATGGTCTTTGACATGGCAGAATATTTTGTATGAAGCAATTTCTCAAGTAGGAATGAATTTGTAGCTAATAAAATTACACCATGTTCGGTGGAATGCTTCTTTTCTATAATTCAGCCTCCATTCTCATTAATAACACCCTTCTTTTTCTTGTTTTTGTTCTTCTTTTCCAGTTCTGTCAGTTGTCTTCTCCGCCTTCAATATTCTTTGATCTTTTCTCGTCTCGTCCTTCTCTTTACAATAATTTTCCTTTTTTACTCAAATTAAACTTTGATTAAATTAATTTTTCTTTTGTTTTCAAATGGGTTTGTGAATCATGATTTGATTCTCTCTTATTTTTGCATTATTGCATTAGATTCTTCTTCTGATTATTCTTTCACGGTGAGCTTGGACCTCCTCTTTGTGGCTAATATTTGATTAGAGCTGCATCAAGCGACAATTTTTGTTTCTGGGTTTGATTCAGTTCCTACATTCACATTACTGAGATCCTCGTGCATGTCTTTGATTTTGGTTCCAAGGAAGAGATTAAAGGGAAACATGAATAGGGTATTGAGAGATTAGTGTTGTTGAGAAGAGTTTTTGAAAGTTCTAATGCATTGTTTTTATTTCAATCCTCGTTAAAGATGAATGAGATGCAAGAAAAGATTATGGACAAGTAGCTGAGCTGGTTGCAATGATAACTAAGAATCTATAAAAAGAGAAATATGAGAAGCGTTTTTTCATTGATTTTATTAAAGCACATTATTTATATTTGCTTTAAAATGATTATTTTTAGATATATTTCTTTTTCATTCTAAGGTCTGTTTAATAATATTATCTATTTTGTAATATTAGCTGTTGTTGTAATTATCAACTCTTTTAATAAATGTCAGTTGATTTACTAGTAGTTAGTTGTTTATATAATAATTTAAAGCACGAGTATTATATAAAAATAATTATTAAATTAGCTATTAAAGTCTTGTTTGGCAATATTAGCTATTTTGGTAACTGTCAGCTGTTTTATAAATTATTAACTATTAGTGATTAACTATTTATATTATAGTTTAAAGCAGAAGTGTCTGGTAAAAATAATTATTATATTAGCTATTAAATATAAAAATAGTAATATCATTTAAAAATTGAAAGAGGTCAAAATGCTCTCTCAATCTCTAAATATTAGAAGAAAAATTTTTTCATAAATTATTCTCTCAATTTTTAAATACTATTATAAATATTATGTTACCAAATAGTATAAATAAGAGATATAAAAATTAACACTTATAATTATAATCGATAACATCAACGTTAATTTTACAAGAAAATAAAAAGAATGAATACATTAGATTTTGCATATAATAATGTCAATGGTGAAATAATAAGGATAATAAATTTTATTATTCTAAATTGTATAAAATAAAATATTAAAAAAATATAAAATTAGATTAAATTATTTTATTTACTTTACATGTGATTCTTTAACTTGATTTCTTGTTGAAGAAAAAAAAAGACACCAATTTGCTAATTGATTATAAAATTATATAAATAAAGCTTACTTATAATTAAAATATACATGAGTAATTACAAAAACTTAATTATTGACTATCAATAGAATAATAAAATATGAATTGTAAAATAAAAAAAAATAAAAATTTAAATTATGAAATTAAATTTATCCATTAGTTTTATTAAGACAAAACCAATCAATAGAAAACGAGAGGAGAATTAAAAAGAGTAACGAGAGAAAAAAAAATTATGATTATGTGAATATGAGAAAAAATAAAAATTAAAAAAAAAAGAATTAGAGAGAAAAAAAAAGTGACTGCGTAGATAAGTTTTAACTTTTCTAGGTTTTATTATTTATTTTAAAATTAAAGTATTTAATAAATCAAAATTTATCAAATACAATAATATTTTAAAATTTTAGTTAGGTAGAAAAATTGTTTTAGTTGGTTCATATGAATAATTTAATACAAAATATATATATATATATATATATATATATATATATATATATATATATATATATATATATATATTTTTTTTTTCAAATTAAGCGTATCAATTGACTCTACTCTTCATTTTCTAACTTTTGTCTTCTCTTTCTCATATTTACAGATTAACACTTTTGTTTCCCTCTCTCTCTCTCTCTTATTTTAATTTTTTTTTTCTCTCATTCTCTACCAATTGGGTTTTTTGTTTTTACTTTCTATTTTTATGTTAATAAATTCAATTTTATAAGATAAATTAAGAAAATTAGTGATATCACGCAAAAGCTAGTCTAAACGAATAAAATTTGGTGTATCAATTGATTTACTTACTTGTAAAATTGGCTTTGATATTATCTATTGTAACTACAAGTATAGAAAGAGCATTTTCTATAATGAAAATTGTAAACTTGATTGCAAAATCAAATGAAAATCACTTGTATATTACTCTTTAATTACATATATTAAAAAAGAAAAATCTTTGATGTTATTGATAATAAAGCAATTATATAAAGCTTTAAAAAAAATTTTCAAGGGCAATTATAAATTTAATATTTTAGATAGAATTTATTATTTTATAAAATTATTTTATTATTCTATTTAATTATTATTATTATTATATAAAGAGGTATTTGGTGAGCTTATCGGGCAGAATATCCTTTTCGGCTAAGTGGTATCAGAGCCTCGCAACGGTCCGTGCGGTCTCGGGTTCGAGTCTCATCCCTGCGTAAAAAATAGCTCTGCGCTAAGAGTGGGCCTGACGAACCCAGAGTCTGCGCAAGTGGAATCGTGGTAGGCTTGGGCCCTGTGGACAGGACTAAAGAGGTATTTAGTGAGCTTATCGGGTAGGATATCTTTTTCGGCTAAGAACATGTCTTAATAAAATTATCATAACTTTAATAAAGGGTATATATTGTCCTCTCTCTATATTTTTTAAAAAAATTATGGACTTTGAAGATTTCAAAGTGTATATATTTAATTCTTAGCAACATTCTAACCTCGAAAATAAGTCGAGCAAAAATTACAAATAATTAAATTTAAATTTTGGTGGCCACTCATATTAATTTGTCACTAACATTGAAAATGAATGAAAACTTAAATGGTCCCATTGACTTTGGGACCAAAGACCTTAATTAACCCTTAGTATAAGTTGGAAGAATAACAATCTCTTTCCTTTAATGAAAGGAAATTAAATTCTAAATTTGTAAAGACCATTTCATTATATAATTTTATCAATTAATTATTCATTAAAAAAAATATCTATAACAAGAAAATTGGATTTCGTTATGATTTAATAATTATTTTTCTTCCTAGCTACTTAAAAAGTGAACTCAAATCTCAAATTTTATATGTTGGTGTTACAATATAGATGAACGAAAAATATGGTATAAATAAAATTTGTTTATTTTTTTATCAATAAATAGAACACATGCATACACGGGTTAGTAATAAGAATAGATTGCTGTTAAAATCATGACAATTTTAATAGATAAAATTTGTTATTATTAGTAGTTATTTTATTTTTTGAGATTTCAATTAAAATAATGTTTATAAAAGAAAAAGTATGTAATAACATAATTATTGATTATTACGGATTTCATATGCTTTTAGATTAATTATTAATGTATTATATTATGTTATGGTTACATTTTTAATTTTAAATTAATTGAGGTCACCAAATGATATTTAGTTGAATAAATATATTATAATAATGTAATTTTTTTTTAATAAGGGATTGGGGAGTAAGACTCGAATTTGAATAATGCAATTATTTCCATCTCATCACATTTTCAAAGGTATTTTTAAAATTTTTGAAAATAAAAATAAAGGATATATATTAAGTGTTCTAAATTGTTTTTAAAGCTAAATAATAATAATAATAATAATAATAATAATAATAATAATAATAATAAGCTAACTCCATGAAAATAATAAAAAAATATTAAAAAATAATAATAATAATAAAAGGACGTAGCTAATAAAGTTGGTTTTGAAGTTGACTTTGAAGTCTATTTGTATGTTAATTAGCACCATTAATTATAACTTGAAAAATAAGTTGGGAAAAAATTACAAATAATTAAATTTACTCCTCATAATTATCACTAACATCTTTATCTAAGAATAAACATGAAAATGAATGGAAACTTAAATGGTCCCATTGACTTTAAGGCCAAAGACCTTTAACCCCAACTATAAGTTGGAAGAATAACAATCTTTTTCCTTTACTTCCATTTAGAATTTTATAAAAATTTAATTTAATTAATTAATTTTTTTATAAATTTTTAATTTTAAAAAAATTAGCTAATGGTTGAAAGAATTTAATTTTTTTAATTTAAAAAAATTTATGTTGAAAATAATATGATTGAATGAGAATTAAATTAAATTATTTTCTTATAAATGATTTTTTTTTCTAAAAATTCTAAATATGTATTAATTAATTATTCATTGCAAAAATACCTAAAACACGAAAATTTAGTTCAAGGAATATTAGGTTAGAAATTTGAACACACTTTCCTCTTTTCTGTTATTATTAATTATTTTTTCTCTTTTCTATTCAAATCTCAAATTTTATATGTTTGGTGTTACAACATAGATGAAAGAAAATATGATATAAATAAAATCTGTTATTATTATTATAGATGTTAACATTGGCCAATATTTTATTTTTGGCATCATTGGTCAAAATTTCAAAATGCATTAAATTTTTATCAAACTTTTAAATTGGGTCAAGAGAGAGTGTCCTATGTCACACTCCATCTAAATTTTTTTAATACATATCAATGGTCCCATTTATCACAAAGCTAATCCAAGTAATAATTAGGTGAGCATTATTCAATTTAAATCGAATAAATCGAACTGAACCATCTTAATTCAGTAATTTGGTTTAGTTTTTAAAATAATTTAGTTCGGTTCGATTCGATTTTATATTATAAAAATTTTAGTTATTTCTATTTGGTTCAATTTTGAAGAGAAAAAAATCAGTTAAACTGAACCAAACCAAATAGTTTTACTGATTTTTGAATTGATTTATTTTTATAATAAATTTATGATTATATATAATTATATATATATAAATTGTTTAATTTCATTGATTAATGGTTATTAGGTTCTAATCAAGGTCAAAATTAGATCAAATAACTTAAAAATTAAGTCTAATTTAAAAAAAATAATAAAAAATAAAATCAATCTATTTGAACCAATCGAACCGAAATAGAGCGATTCAATTCGATTCAGTTTTTTTTATTCATTTCTGTTCAGTTCGATTTCTAAAATATGTAATTCAATTTTCATGATTTAATTCGGTTCGATTCGATTTGAACCCAATACTCACCCCTAGTAATAATAATCGAACTAAATCAATTTAATTATTTTGATTCGGTTTTCAATTTTGTTTAAATAATTAATCAAAATTAAATTAAATTTTTTTTGTTAAAAAATTTTTTTCTCACCCTGCAAAATCACAAAACTTCTGCCCTCCTCTCATTTTTATTCTCACTTCTTCTCTCTTCTTCTTCACTCTTTCTTCTTCTTTTTCTTTTCCTTCAAAAATTAAACATCAAGTAATTAACAAAATAATTTCAAGAAAGTTCAACAAAATTTCAAGCAAAGAAATCCCCAAAACAGATTAAAATAGAACTGGGAATTGAAGAACAAATCACAACAACCAAACAAGTCTAGATGAACAACCCATTAAGAAATAAACAAAATTTCTGTAACACCCTAAATTTTTAAATTTATTATTTTGTGAGTAATATTAATATTTTAATTTTATTTAAATTTTAGTAAATTATTTGAAATTTTTCGGATTTTCAAAATCGGGTTTGATTTCTCGAAAATATAAAACTTTGATGATTTTTAAAAATTAATTTAAAGATCACGTGGCAAAACTAAAAATATATTTGGAGTCTACGAATTTTTCTGAGTTTTTTAGAATATTTGGGCCTCGTTTTTTATCCCAAGACAGAGTAAAAATTTAAAATTTTGTATCCTGAATCGAACCGGCCGAATCGAATCGAATTGGACTGGATCAGATCGATCGAATCGGACCGGCATTTCTTTTCTTCTTCTTCTCTTCCCTGCGCGTCCCGACCCTCCTTCCTCTCTCTCCCGTTTTCTCTCTCCTCCCTCCTCCCCAAGCAGCGCCGCTGCCACCCAGCCCTCCCCACCTCGCCGGCGCACCACCCCTGCCTTCCCCCATTGCTGGCTGTCGCTGGAACGTCGAGAAAACACGCGCGAAATCACACGACGTGTAGCGCGCCGGGCCGAAATCCGGCCGATCTGGCCACCGATTGAGCCGGGTCTTGTGTCAAACAACATCTACACCTCGAGAGCTTTCCATAGACACCTAGATCACCAAAATCCATAGAGCGGTTTGTCCAATTTTTGTCTGGAAAATTTTAGCCTATTTTGATTTTTGGGCTAGATTTCTCGCAAACCGTGAACCCCACAGGAAGTTTTAGCCCAGAGCGCTCCACTCGTCGAGAGTTTCGCGGCAATATAAATTTCAAAATTTTCCTACACTATTTTTCGGTGGGTCCCACGGAACTTCGTAGTGTTTTTTCAAGCATTAAATGAGCTTAGAAAATTCCTTAAAATTTATGTACTAACCCCCGTGTTGTGGGCTTCGTGTAGGTGTCTTCAATTCGCAGAAATTCGACAGTTCTCCAGGTCTGTGAATTTTCGGTCAGACAGACCAGCTACCGAAAAAGTCTTGGAATCAGATCGAGATTTTGGCTATCCCACCATTGTTAGACGTCCCGAGTACGTCCCCGGAGTCGGAATCGGCATAGGTAAAACCGAACCTTACTTTTTCGTAATTTTCTAGTGCTTAAATGGGATTAAAAATCCATAAAATATTCGTGTTAGCTCAGAAAATTATGATTCTTTTTGCATTAGCCTAGTAATATTGCTAAGGACCACAGGGAAAAGTTTTAGAATTTTTAGAGTTTATTTGGATAGTTTTTGCAAAGAGGGTCAATTATAAGGACGAAACTATAATTTTACATATTGTGATTGATGACTGTTTGGATGGGCCTAGGAGGGGCTGTGTGATATTATTGAGTTGTGGGTGTATAGTTGGTGAATATAGAAGTGTGTTTTAAACCCATTTGCAAGTTGGGTAGGTCTTAGGTATAGAGGAGACTCTGCCAGATTTTCGGCACGACTTAGGACATATTTGGTCTTTTTTTTAGTTTGTATTGAGTCAAATTTATTAAATGATTATAATAAAATTTTAAGGTGAGCCGGGACAGCCTTCTTCCTCCACCCAGCCGTCACAGTGACTGCTGTCAAGTCTGTGAGTAAAATATTAATTTTAATTGTAATTTCGATATTATTATATGTTCAAGCATGCCCATGCATCACTTATAAGTATATATCTATGTAGTTAAACTCTAGGCACGTTTTATATTGCATTCACAACTGTTAAAGTGCCATGGATGTTGTTGTAGTAATTTGGAGCAGTGTGCGTGCGTTGGCGTGCGTGTGATGTATGGATAGGACTGGTAGACACCGCTTGAGATCTTCGCTGGGACCCGGTCCTTCAGGGTAGACACGGCTTGAGTTCTTCGCTAGGACCCCGATTTGGTTTATTAAGCGAAAGTCCGGCTTGAGTTCTTCGCTGGCACAAGTTGGATTAAAGAGAGCTATATAAGGGATCAGCTCCCATATATTTATGATTTGACATTACTGGGTGTGTGAGTGCTCCAAATTACCTTTTTGCTGTTATGATGTGAAAATATTGCTAATGTTGCATTTTACTCTACATGGTGCATTAGCTATAGATAATTATAGAGATTATGGTTAAATTTGATATTTTACTCTCTGAGTCAAACGCTCACTCCTGTTCAATATTTTTTCAGGCCACAGGAGGATATTGTTGAGATTAACCTGTTTTTCTCCCTCGCAGGTCATTTATTGATGTTTGTATAAACCTGTTCACTCTTAGAATTTCCGCATGTGTTAGAAATATTTATTTGATTTGGGTCTGTAATATAAATTGTCATTTTGAACCTGTAAACTTATTATTTTATGCATGTTTGATGGACTAAATGAGGGAGCTGAGCTCCCATTTATTTTTATGACATTTGAGTATGTGGAGGGTAAGCTGAGCTCCCCAGTTGATTATATATTGCGTTTACAGGTCGGGTGAGTCAAAAACTCTCTGTTGAAATGTCCATTTTATGGCCGGACTTTGTTTGGTTGAATTCTTGAAATTGGGCCCAAATGGGCCTTAGAGTTGGGTTAAGGAATAGTTAGGCTTACAATGGGGCTCGAGGGCTTTAGGCTGGCCCAGGTCCTAGTGCCGGTCCGACCCCTAGGTTGGATCGTGACAATTTCAATAAAATTCAACAGCATTTCATCCAAATATATATATATATATATATATAGACTACAAGAGAAATGGGAATTGTAGAACAAATTACAAGATTCATTTAAGGAATTGAAGAACCTCAAAAAGAATGTTCTTCAGTTCTTCAATTCTTATGGCACTGGGTGCTGGGTTGTTTCAGAAATCAAGAGGACACTGCAGCCCAAATTCAAAACCAATAACAACCTGCAAATTCTTAGATTCAATTTCAGTTTACAAACTTTTTCAATTTTCAGATTCGCAAATTTCAAATTCACAATTTCAACTCAACAACCCACAATCCATTAAACTGAAACCTATAGTCAATTAACAATGTGCATCCATGAGTGAAACCTAGGTCCCCAAAATGATATATTTGACTTGATTTTGTGCTAGAGAGCATCAAGAGAGCTAGACCCAAGACAGATTGCAATGGAGAATGGATCCATGTAATGGGTAAAACAGATCGTGTCACATGCAAATGAGTTTGGCAGGGGTAAAGGGACAAGATTTGCAGCTCCATATTGGCGATTGAAGAATAACGACTATATATGGACTCCAGAAGAAGTGGCTAGACCAAAGCAATTGGCTAAAGAAAAAGAAGGAGAAGAAGAAAGAGTAAAAATGACAGAATGGCAAGAAATATTATGACTTTACAAGGTGAGATAAAAGGTTTTAAACAATAAATTTGGTTTAATTTTGATTAATTAATTATATTGATCTAAAAATCGAATCAAAATGATTTAATTGGTCTATTTAATTATTGCTACTTGAATTAGCTTATGTGGCAAGTGAGATCCATTGATATATAATAAAAAATTCAATATCAACGACTATTATGGATTTCACATGCTTTTAGATTAATCATTATAACATTTTTAATTTTAAATTGTTTGAGGTGACTAAATAATTTTATTTAGTTGAATTCCTATAGTGCAACTTTTTCTTAATTAGAACCTAAAGAGCTTGTTTCATCACATGTTCAAATGTACTTTTAAAAGTTTTGAAAATAAAAAGTAGAGACTAAGTGTTCATTCACTAAATTGTTTTTAAAGCTAAAAGATAATGAGATCATTTTTAAGGGGCAAAGAAAGCTAACTTGCATGGAAATTAAAAAAATAAATAAATAAATAAAATTTTTTTTTTCTCAAAGGCAGGCACACATGTGTAGTTCAAAGACAGGACACAATCCTTAGTAAAATCATAACAATTTTATCAAAACATATTAACCCATATAAATTGTGCACACACGCATATCTATTACCGATGTGGGAGCCTGGAAGGTGAAAGAAATATCTTTTCGAAAGGAGGTATTATAATTTATTATTCTTATACTTGTTTTTAATAGAAAAAAAAATCTAAACTTTACAAATTTTTACAATTTTATTTTTTTTAATAATTACATTCTCAATTTTAACTAATTGTATAATTAAATTGTCATTTTTTTTACATAGATATTAGACACATAACGGTTCAGTGACAGAAATAAACGTATGTTAAAATCATGATAATTTTAATAAAATTCTTTTTTTCATATACGTCACTCACACACTTAATCCACAATTGATGTAGCATATCTAAAGGCCATTTCATGGGGCATGCTCGACCCACTCATGAATCTCAACTCACAGGCCACATTGGATATAAGACTCTCGCATTTTCACTCTGGCTCCTCATTTATAATCTAACATGACATTTTAATAAATTTTTAATAGACAAAAGCATTACTAAGATTGTAATTTTATTAATTTCTAATGATAAAGTTAACGGTAGGTGTTGACAATAAATGGAGATAATTCAGTTGGTGAGTATGTTGTCTAAATTTTTTTAACTTATCATATTTGGATTGTCACACTATAAGATATTAGAGTTGTGTCTCTATTAACAATTTAAATTTTTAATATACCGATAAACACTTAATATTATAGTAGATATAATTACATTATTATTAATAATTCCATAATTTATAGTGTAATTATTTAAAAAAAAAACTTTGGTGCAATTATAAAAGTAGACGAAATTTGATTTTTTTTTTATTAAGTTAATAAAATGAATTTTTATATAATATGTAATTGGTGAAATAGTACTATCAAAGTGATTTAAAAAAATAGAAAATAAAGAGTATCATACCAAAATTGACAGCCAAACAAAACGAGAATAAGACTTTTATTTAATAATTTTTATTTAGCAATTTGAATACTTTAGGCATGGCATGAGGTGGTGACGTCAGCTGAGATTGACCACTAATCTGCCGGCAGGCAAGACGTCGCCGTTCGGAGTTTTTATTTATTTTATTTTGGCTAAAACCCATACTTAAAGGCAACACTCTCACGGATCAAAACGCGAGACAATGGGCAGTGGCGTTAATAAAGGAAAGTCAGTAGAGAATGAAACAATTTTTTTTAGGAAAATAAAGAAAAGAATTCCTTAGCGAAGAGACAATGGGCAGTGGCGTTAGTATAATGCACCGACAAGCACAAGACCTTTGGTGCAGCACTTTATATCCCACGCTCCTTAAACGCATGTGATTCTCCCTCTCGGCTTCTTTTTTTTTTTTTTTAATTTATTTACCTTCCCATTTAATGCTCTTCTCATTTATTAATGTTTTTATTATCATTCAAATCTTAAATAAATGTGATGGCATCTATGGCAAATTAGAAAGTATACAATGCATTGCCCTAATGGGTATTTACATAAAAATAGTTACATTAGGGTTGTGCATGGTTTTCGAAATTTCAAACTAAACTGAAGAACTATACTGAATTGAAGTTATTTTGATACTTTAATTTACTTATAATTTTTTATTAAAAATCGAACTGAAATCATACAGAATCAAATTTATATGTGTTTATATATATATATATATATATATATATATTCATAATTATGTAATATACTATTATATTATATATCACTTATGGATTATGTATTTAGAAATAATTAAAAGATATATTATATGATATATTATGTATTAATAATTTAATTTAAAATTTAAATATTTATTTAAATAGGATTTTTTAAAAAAATAATTAGATAAAATTATTTTAAGAACTGAGAATCAAATTGAATCGAAATCAAAGAACTAAGAATCATATCAAATCGGAACAAAAATAATGAAAAACTGAATTGAAACTGTACTGAACTTTTGGTTCAGCCTGGTTCCTAAGCAAACTCCATACCAAATTGAAACTGGACACCCCTAAATTGCACTATAATATTAGAAAGATGAAACCTACTATCTTATAAATAAAAGTGTATACACACCTAATAATTTGCCCGACATATGTGTATTTTGTAAGTATTATCAATGCTATAACAACTTATTCATTTGATTACTAGTTTAATTATTAAATTCATGTTCGACAATATTAACTATTATAATTGTTAGCTATTTTAGTAACTATTAATTGTTAGATATTAATTATTAGTTATTGGTTGTTTATATAGTGATTTAAATCAGAAGTATTCGATAAAAATAACTATTATATTGATTATTAAATGTAAAAATAGTGTTATTATCTTGTTGACTTTTATCAAAATACTCTACCAATTTTTAAATACTAATATAAACACTACACTGTCAAATAATATATCTAAGAGAGATAATTTTTTGACTAAAATCAAAGTATTAAATGTTATCTTAAAAGTTATTATCAAATAGGACATAAATTAAAGTATATATAATGAATATATAAATTTAAATTTAAATATTGAACTTAACTATTGTTAAATTAATTTTCATATAAAATCAAACTTATAATGATTAAGTTATATTATTTATTAATGCTATATCAACTTTATCCACCTTTTATTTATAATTATGTTGCATTTTCTCACAATTCATAATTTTTATCAACAATATTGATCATTAAAAAATTTTATTTTTTTTAATATCTATTTTAAAGTTTAAAAAAAAAAAACATTTAGAGATTAGTTAATATTTATCTCTTAAAAAAAACTCCTAAATAAGATTAATGGAATTGGCATATGTATTAATATAAATGATAGGTTAATTGACTCATATTTTTTAAAATAATTATTTTATATGTATATGTACTTTTATAAGTTAAATTTAAAAATTGAATCCTCTTTTTTAGTGAAGAATATATTTTTATAATGAAAAATTAATTAACTTATATTTTTATTTAAAAAATTAATATCTATATCATTGAATTGACTCTTAAAGAATTAATTATTATTATTATTATTATTATTATTATTATTATTATTATTATTATTTTCATCTTTTTTTAACAAAATTAAAATTAAATTTATAATTAAATAATAAACAAAAACACTATTAAATTAAAGAAATTTCATTACTTAAGTAAATAAATATATTTATAATATTAACAATATTGTAATTCATGATATTTTTAAGATAATAGACTTTAAATATAATTATAAGGATATTTTTATAATATTATATATATATTTATATATTTATCTCATAATTTTTTTTTCTAAATTTATCACTAATTAATGATCAATTTTCATAATATAATTCTATAATTGATAAAATATTTATATTTTATTAGTAATTATAACACGTGTATTGTATTGTACATGGCTCGTGTGATTATATATAATTAAGAAATTAACTAAATATTAATAATTAAAGGCTTATAATTATATAATGGACCACACATTAAACTATGAATTAAAATTAGCATATTTTAAACTCAAAACTAAAAGGTGATATAAATATATTGATATTTTATTTTTATATGTCACAAATAAAATTGTTATATCTTTATTCTTTTATTATATTATAATTCTAATATAATGATAAAAAAGTAGCATGAATATTGATATGGAAAGATATACAATAAAATAATTTTACTATATAAATATGTGAATTTCATTGCACATAATATTATCATTATCCATTTTTAATTATTATATTTAAAATTTTCTTTTATCTAAAATTATTTGCTATATTTAGAAAATTAAAGAGTATTATCTATATTTTTTAATTTTATCTTTTATTTTTATTTAATATAATAAATATTTATATAATTTTTTGAGTGAGATAAAGAATAATTTAATCAATTATTAATATATTTTTATAAAAATAAAATTATTTAATCATTCTCTTAATCATTATATAAAATTCAAATAAAATAAATAAAAATAATATATTTTAAATTCATAATGAATTGAATATAAATAAGAATTTTTCTAAAATTTTAAAGGTGACTTTTCACTTAATAATAATTTCTCATAATCTTTCATCAAAGCACTTAACTTTTGTTAAGCAAAAGCATAATAAATTAATTCAACAATTAATGTAAAGCTAGCTAATCTCAATGGACCAAAATCTTTTGTTAATATTGGTTGGTTGTCTTGGTGAATTTATAGATTTTAGTCATTAATTATGTGAGAATAATTAATTAATTAATTATACATATGTATTTATATAATTTTTCATATAGTGAATAACATATAATCACATTTATAATGAGAAAAGAATATAACTATCTATAAGACGTGCTTATCTATTAATAATAAAAAAAATAATTAAAAAAATTAATCGTATTTTTTATAATTAAAAAATAAATTATTACAAAATATAGTTAAAAATGTTTCACTTTTTAAAATTTTATAATATGTATTCTTCATTTATTTTATAATAATATAGTTAATTTTTCTAAATAATTATATGATTAAAAATCTTGTCATTATAAATAAATATTTTCAAATAATTATTTAATTTTAATTATTAAAAATTGATTGTGACCATTTGAAAAAAAAGGAGAAATGGAAAAATATTCAATTTATAATTTATATATCATTTAAAATTATGATGAAACCTTAGAAAGAGTTTTTTTTTTTTTTTTAATAAAAAAAGAATAAAGATGGTTTGTGCACGTAAAATTTGTATAATTACCTAAAAAAAGCAGAAAAAAATTCCTTATATAATTTATTTTTTCTTTTAAAAATACCGTATTATTAATTTTTTGTTTCTTTACTATTTTTTTTTTCTTCATTGATGTAATTAACCTTTGTAAGGTATAGTATTTTACAAGCTATCAAATTTTAAACGATTTATTTATTTAATTTAAAAGAAGCAAAAAATTAAATTAATATTTTATTTATTTCACAAAAAATAATTTATATATAAAAAATATTTTTCATATATTTTTTATTGTTTGGTTACAATATTAAACTAATGTTATGTTTTTATATTATATATATATATATAAATATTTTTACATTTTAATAAAATTATTAAAATTTAATTTTTAAAAAGAGAAAATTACTTTCTCTAAATATATTTAATTTTCCTATTGATAAAAAAAAAGTTTCTGTTAATTATTTTTAAGTGTTTTGAACATTAAAAAATATAATTCTTTTTTAAATATTTTTTGCAAAACAAACTTAACCTAAGAATATAAGATAATTATTTTTTAATGATTGATTTAATAATATTTATTAATGCACGCAAGAAATAAATTACAGAAACTCGTGGAATACAATGAAAGATTTGACCAGGAAACTAGGGATTGTTTAGGGTATAGGACTTATAATATAAAAAATACTGCTATTTAATATCTTTATTTAAGTGAAATTAATTAGTTAATTTTTATATTTTAAAAAATATATTTTTAAAAAAATAAAAATTTTATTGTATAAAGACAAAATTTGAATTTACCTTTTTTTTATAAATTATTGAAATATTTTCATTTAATTCATTTGTTATCATTTTTGTGTTTCTCTATTAAAAAATAAATTTCTTTGATCATCGCCTTCATTACTTGAGATCTTGAAGAATTGATTACCTATTTTATGTATATGACTTGTATTAATTTATATCAAAAGATGAAAAGTAGAGAGAAAATGAGGAAAAGAAGAGTGTGGGTATAAAAGAGGAGAAATATGGAGAAAAATAAATAAAGAAGGGTAAGAGAGAAATAAAAGAAGAGGGTTATGACAGTTTGGAAATAAAAAAAATTAGAGGGGACAAAAGAACTAATGAAACCAAATTATATGAACAAAATAATATGTTTTTCAAAACATATGAACTAATTAATTAATTTAATTAAAATAGAAAGATTAAATAGTAGTTTAATTGGCATTAAAATTTATTGACTAATGAAAAATCTAATGAATAATCCAAATAGTTTAATAAAAGTAAAATATAGGGATTAAATAGTATATTTAAAAAAATAATTACTAAGTAATTAATTTTGTTGAAATACAGAAATTAAATAATTATATTTTTTTTAATTTTTAAAATCTTTACTATTAAGAGAAAAAAAAAAGATTATAAATAAATAGATTAAGCAACATCTAATAGCTAAAAAGGAATTTTCTCATTATGCAAATTTTTTACGTCAATTTTTTTGTATTTTATCTATATTTAAAGAAAATTTATATAAGTGATTTTTCCTAAATTTTTTTATGCAAAATTACAATAATACAAAATTTTATATTTTAAATTTGTATTCTATTTTCATTTAATGAATACCTTTTATTTAAAAAAAATAATCTTATTACCTTGATTTAATGAAGTTATATTGCCATTAAAAAAATATTTATTTTAAGTTTAGAATTTTAATAAGTAGTCTAATTTTTTTTCCCTTTTTACATTATTTTTTTTTTTCACAATACATTATTATCGTTATTTAATAGTTGTTAATATGATAGTCGTTATTGAACTATATTTAAAGAAATTATTATAATGATTATAAATTATTAAAATAAAAATAAATATATAAAAAATGCCTAATTTAAATAAATATATTCATAATTTTATGTTACAATTTCTTTATAAAGAGTGTCATTAGTATAACTAAAAGTTGTATAATGAGATTTATTTATTAAATATATAAATTATATATATATATATATTTTAAATTTATAATAAATTAGATAAAGGTAAATTTTTTTTTTAAATTATATTATATTTATTTAAAGGAGTACAATACTAATTAAACTAAACAAGGTCAAAGATACCAGATATGAAAAAAAATAAAAAAAAATTATAAGTTAGTTATTTTATTTTAATGAAATTAATTATTTAATTTATTTATTTTAAATAATATATTATTTAATCTATTTTTCATTTATGTTTTAATTCATCCATTCATGATAAATTTTTTGCTTAGTTAATATGTTTAAAAGAGAGAAGAATTTTTCATTATGAAAACTAAACTGGTGTAGTTGGGTTTTTTAAATCATAAGAATTAAATGAAATTTAAATTAATATTTAAAAATATAAAAATGAATTAATATGTTTTTTAAATTAAAAGGTATAATTAATTTAATTAAATTAAAAAAATTAAATAATATTTTGGAAAAGAAAAAAAAAGGAAAAAACGTAAGGAAAGTTGCGGCTTATGATTGGAAAAGTCTGAGTCTTCCAACTTCGCACATAAACTACTGAAAAAAAGAAAAGTCTTTAACTCTTTTTTTTTTTAATAAATTTTAAAGTAAATATTAAATAGATGTCTGCATTGGCATTTCCCAAGTCGTCGTCGTCGTCGTCTTCTTTTTTCTGTCCCACTAAGCAAAACCCATGACCCAAACCCAAACCCGCAAGATCTCACCTTCTCACTACTTACTTCCCTTCACATTAACTCACTCTCCCCACATCTTCATATCCAATACCTAAAAGGTCTCATCTTTCTTCCTTCTGCTGCTTCACATTTTTCTTTCTTTTAGCACCATGGATCCTCTCATCTATGGTGTCTCCTTTACTCTCTGCTTTTTCCTCCTCTTCTCTGCATTGCCTCAATACCCATCTTCTAAGCTCCCTTCTTCTTCTTCTTCTTCTTCTTCTTCTTCTTCTTCTTCTAGCAATAACAATAATAATAATACTGGTATTAACTCCAATTCTGTTCTTGTGGCGCTTCTTGACTCGCATTATACTGAGTTGGCTGAACTCGTTGAAAAGGCTCTTCTTCTTCAGACCCTTGAGGAAGCTGTCGGCAACCACAATATCACCATTTTTGCGCCCAGAAATGAAGCCTTGGAGCGCCAACTTGACCCTGAGTTTAAGCGTTTCTTGCTCGAACCTGGTAATATCAAGTCTCTCCAGACCCTCTTGATGTTCCATGTAATTCCTAAACGGGTCGGATCCAATGACTGGCCCACTGAAAAATCTAAGCCTTCTAGGCATACCACTTTGTGCAATGATCATCTTCACTTAATCAGCAAGACTTCTGGTAAGAAACTCGTTGACTCCGCCGAGATTATCCGAGCCGACGACGTTATCCGCCCCGACGGTGTTATCCACGGGATCGAGCGCCTTCTTATCCCGCAATCTGTACAAGAAGACTTCAACCGGAGGAGGAATCTCAGATCCATATCCGCAGTGCTACCAGAGGGTGCGCCGGAGGTAGATCCCAGAACCCACCGTTTGAAGAAACCAGCAGCACCTGTGCCGGCTGGGGCACCGCCAGTGCTACCCATTTACGATGCCATGGCTCCAGGTCCTTCTCTGGCTCCGGCGCCGGCTCCAGGCCCCGGCGGACCTCACCATCACTTTGACGGTGAAAGCCAGGTCAAGGACTTCATCCAGACGCTATTACATTACGGTGGGTACAATGAACTGGCGGATATCTTAGTGAACTTAACCTCATTGGCCACCGAAATGGGGCGGCTTGTTTCAGAAGGGTACGTTCTCACCGTCTTGGCACCAAACGACGAAGCCATGGCCAAGCTAACGACGGACCAGCTAAGCGAACCGGGTGCGCCGGAGCAGATCATTTATTACCATATTATACCGGAGTACCAGACGGAAGAGAGCATGTACAATGCAGTAAGGAGATTTGGGAAAATAAAATACGATACGCTGCGTTTGCCTCACAAGGTAGTGGCTCAGGAGGCTGATGGGTCGGTGAAGTTTGGATCGGGTGATACTTCGGCGTATTTGTTCGATCCAGACATTTATACCGACGGCAGGATTTCAGTGCAGGGAATTGATGGGGTTTTGTTTCCGGAGGAGGAGAAAGAGACCGTTAAAAAACCGACAGCCGCCGTCAAGGTTGTCACCAAATCCAGGAGAGGTATTTTCCATTTTCTTTTATCGTGATTATTATTTTTGATTAATTTGGGTTAATTAATTAGGCTGTAATTGACAAATATGAGCCTGTAATTTTGCTGGATTAGATTGCCAAAGATTTTAGCATATGTGGTGATGCTTCATGATTGATTCTTGGTGGTGGGAGAGAAGGAATACCCACTTAGCAATTGTAGTCTTTTTAGCTTTTGATGACCTTATCGTTAGCATCTGCAACACCTGGACCTAGCTTGGCTCTTAAGCATAAAAAAGAACCCAAATTTCTTACTAAAATCCTTGATTATCCCATCATTGACCCACTTAGTGGAGAATTATATTTATTGATCATTTATATCTTCATTCCAAACTAATCCAAAACTAGAGGTGAACATGGTTTTAGCACTTTCAAGGACTTGATTTTGTGGTAAGAATCCAATGAGTTTCACCTAGCCTGAAATGATAGAAGCATATCATTAGCTGGCAGACTCAATAATAAAGAATCCAATGAGTTTTAGCAGCAAGTCCACATGCGTATGAAGAGGGTACCCCAATTATTTGCAAGAGTTCTGTGGCCCTTTTCCACCGACTGGAGGAGGATGAGCGATCCAAGTGATTAATTGGTATACTTGATGAAAAATCAACTAGTTTCCTAGCTGTGTTCCACACGTTCTCCTACCCCACCACAACTAAGATGCTAACAATAGCTAGCTGCAATTATTTATTTATTTATTGCATGTTTTATTCTGTCTTCTCTGTTAATTAATACAACTGTGTGGTTAGTTCATTGGTTTGTTTAGCATTCAATAAGCTCAAATGGGTTGTTTGATAAATTTGTTTAACGTGCAGGGAAGCTAATGGAAGTAGCTTGTAGAATGCTTGGAGCTTTTGGACAAGATTCACATTTCAGTACATGTCAATGAACTTGCACAGCTAAAAATAATAGTAAATATGGAACCATGAAAGCAATAGAGAAATGGTGAGTATATTTAAGATTTTTTTACCAATTAGAGGGTGTTTCAGCTGATAAAGAGAGTAATTTCCGGCAATGGTCATGAATTTCCGACGATGATTTTTTATTTTGATTTTCAATTGCAGGAAGACTTTGAGTAATAAAATCACAAACAAAAGGGGTTGATGCATCGCCTGGTGTATGATTTCCTCACAACCCACATAAGATTAGAGAGAGGTTGTTATTATTTTGTTGTAAATTACTGCAATTACAAATCAATTTTTAATTAAATTTTTTTTTTTTAATGTGTGATTCACTGTATGCATAAACAATCTGGGAATATCTTTTGATAATATTAGCTATTTTAATAATTGTAAACATAGATTTAAAGTAAAAATATGTAATAAAAATAATTATTAAATTAATTATTAAAAATAAAAATATGAATATATTTTATTGATTTTAATTAAAATATATATTTAATTTTTAAAAAATTATTTTTTTAATTTTTAAAATTAATATAAATACTTTATCACTGAATAAAGAGACACGGGATGTGTTGTTTTTGGCCTGTCTGTCGGTGCATCCAATGCTAGTGAGTAAAATTTAGGAAGAATTTATTTATATTTTTTTTCCTTATAAATAGTGACATCTCTTTTGTGTGGAAGTAGACTATATTAGTTGCCTAATAAGATAAAATTGAAATTGTGGCAAGGAGATTAAAAATGGTAGCTGGTCCATCAGGTTGATGCTTTTTGTAGCCATGCAATGGAAAATGAATAAATAATAATAATAATAATAATAATAATAATAATAATAATAATAAAGATAAGGGAGAGTTATCATTGTCAATTATTAGTATGATAGGGAAGGAAACTTTATATTAATCAATTTATTTTTGTGGGATCAATTCCATTAATTATAAAATTAACTTTGTATAAAAAATTAGGAAAGTAATGTTCAGGAAATTGATTTTTTTTTTTTTTTTTTTAATTATTGATAGACTTTACCCGACCTAACCAAACCATAGAGCCAAAATGAAGACAAAGACAAAGGCAGATAATGAACTACGAAAGGGACAAAAGAACCAAAACAGGGGGTGGGTTGCTGGGCAATTCCTTGCCACCTTACTGGGTGCTGGATATAGCTCAGGTACACCCATCACGGTCCGGTTTAATGTGAAATCAGATCGAAATTAATTCGATTAAAATATTATCAAATTGATTCATAATTTAAGGGTTTAAATCAAATCAAAACTAAAACCCTTTTTAGTTGAGTTTAATCTCTCCCATTTAACTCTTAGGCTACGTTTGGTAAAGCATAATTATTTTAATTTAAATTCTTAAGGTTAATAAATGAAGATTTGTATGATATTTAAATAATTTATAAATTATGGTATCAAACCTTAGACTCCAAATTCATGAGAAATAATGTAATTGGGAGTGTAAAAAGAAATCTTGTTAGGAGGTCACACGCGAAGTATAGGATCTTGATTCATCTTCTTTTGTAAATCCTTGTTTCTAGATTCTGCATTATACCTCGGGAGGTTTATGTCAGCCTAGGTCCGAGTACCAGCCTGACCCATGAAATCGGGTCGTAATAGTAATGTAATATACAATATAATTATGATTATATAATAATTTTAATTACATCATACCGAATATCACCTTAAATCAAATTGATGAAAATAATAATTTAATTCAATAATATCAAATTTAATTATTCACTATTCAAATCCATTTCAACAGAATTCAATCAAATCGAGTATTTAAAAAAATATAGCTTGTTGCCATCCCTAGTGGCCAAGACTAAACTGAATTAGTTAACATAACAATTGTAATCAATATATGCAACTATTAAATGGGGTAATTTTTATAATTCGTCTTTAAACTTTGCTTCATATTTCACTCTCATTCATTTACTTCAATTTATTATTAAAAAATATCTAAACTTTAATTTTATTTCATAAAAATTTCGTTAACTGTTATAGTAACAATAAAATTATATTTTTACCTCATTTTCTCTCACATTCAAAAAATAGTCATTTTAATTACTGTGACCTATCACAAAAATATTAATATTATCATAACGATTTATTTTTTAGAATGAAAGAGAATTTATCTTTTACCAAAAAGTATTAAAACTATATTTATCTGACGTCACATTGTAATTTAGAAAGATTTTTTTTTAATTTAAAAACTTACTATTGCAAGTTACAAAAATTTTTATAAAACAAAATTAAAATTTATAAATTCTTTAATAATAAATTAAAATTAAAAAATAAAAAAAATATAAGATAAAATTTAAAGATATATTATAAAAATTATCAATGCAAGTGCTTAGCATTAAATGTCAAGCCACCACACGAGCGTGCATATACACACACACATATATATATATATATATATATATATATATATATATATAACTAGAAGGATGATATCAAAAATTAACATGAATGTAGACCTGTATTGTACACACACCAAAAATTAACATGAATGTGTGGTATTCTAAGAGGCCGGAATGCATAGGTCGGCCAGCACAATACTTGGGAATGTGTCCAAATCAAAACAAAAGAAAAGTTGGGCATTGCTTTACTCCACAACAATCCCAACTATCCTTGTTTTTATTTTACCATTTCACAACATCAACTTCACCTTCTGCAAGTAACAGACTATAACACATAAACAACAACAATATAGGCCTAGGCTACCTTTTCAATTTTACTTCCATTTCTAGGTAACATGTCACATGCACATAAATTAAAACTTTTAGATTAATTTAAATAAAAAAATAAAAATTACTTAAAATTAAATATTTCTAATGAGTGAAATTGAACATTAAACCGAATTTTAACCTCGCCATGGCTAAGTGTAAGTGTTTGAAAAGAAAAAAAAAAAAGCAACTTTGGATATTAAATGGGTATTTCATATACTTTTAGTTATTAAACCATAATTTCATATATTTATTTATTTTAATCATGCTATGAGAGCAACCCTATTTTTCTTTATCTTGAATTGATTAAAATATTAAGGTTTTCTTACCTTTTGTGGAGGATTAGATTAAGTGACTAAGGGTCTATGTGCACAACATAATTTAGCTATTGTAAATTCTTTTTCTCATAGCGAATCACATGTATAATACTAAATGAGTCATTGGTCGTGATATAAAAGATAATTTAGAGGCTCATAAAGGTCCATTTATGGATCAGGACTATAAAGGTCTATGTAAGATCTGATCAGTTTGAGAATATTATAAGAAAATAAATGTTAAAAAATATATATATATATATATTTATACATGTCGAAATGATGGAAAAAAAGTAAAAATTTTAATTAAGTTAGAAATTGAGCGATAATTTGATTCATATGTATAGTCAGCCTAGTCCAAATGGGGTTTTTAAACATAGGCCCAGTCCAAGCCCAATCTGAATATTTATGTTGATTTTTTTTAATAGTACAATTTTTAATATTTACGTGAGTAGGGCCAAAAATAAATGAGGCACTTTTTATTAAAAATAAATAAATAAATAAATAAAGTTTCATTTATTTAGTAAAAAATATTAGTTTGAAAAATATATTTTTTTTGTGTTTGGACACTAAAAAAATAATAAAAAAGAAAATATATTTCTAATTAAAGAGAAAATACTTGCACATGCATAACATAAATAAAATTTATTAGTTTAATATTGTAATTAAATAATGAAAAATATTTTTATTCGTAGGCTTTATTTATTTTGTGAATAATAACTTATATATGAAAAATATTTCATAAAAATTATTTTTTAAGAAAATATTTTTTATGAAAATATTTTTTATTATTTGATTGGAATGTTAAACTAATGTTATTATGTGTTTATGTCATGTATGTATAAGTATTTAAATTTTAATAAGATTGTTAAAATTCAAAAAATGACTTAATTTTTTTTTTGAATGGAAAATATTTTCTATTGAAATATTTTCTGAATACCCTAAGCACAAGAAAATGTGAAAAGTATTTTTTAAAAAATATTTTTTGTAAAATAAAGAGATAAAAAATATTTTCTATAGATAAATTATTTTTATTAAATAAATGGAAAATGGATGAAAAAAATTGACCTAATTAAATAAAATTCAATCCCCATTTTTCAATGATTAATTCAATCGATAAGTAAATTTATTCTTCACATTGTTGACTGGAGTTCAACTCTGGAGGACAATGCACAAACTGAATATGAAAATTCATTCTTAAAATGGTGTTTAGTTGGAGGATAACTTCATTTAGGAATTTCAAGTTAACAGGAAATTAATATATTTAATTTATTTAATTATCATTTTATCTCAACTTTTCAAAAAATCATTTCCTTACTTTTCTAAGAACTAAAGAACTAGAGGCCAGAACTCAACAATCTCATCAGAAGATGAGATTTGCTCTTCATTGACGCGTATACCCTTAATAGTGAGAAAAAAAAAAGAGGCCCTGGCCCCTAGGCCAAGTGGTGAGGATTCCTAAGCTTTTACTCAAATTGCAACATGGTTTGTCAATTTAAGCTACGCATGCATAAAGCTGAACACAATTATCCATGCATTGAAGCATACATGATTAATGGAACTATCATAGAATTGAATTTCCCTCTCCAAAATAAAAAAGAACAAAAAATTCATACGATTTAACAGAAGAATACATGCTTATATGTAACCTATAGATTTATATTACTTCCACAAGTACCCAAAAAAATGTCATAGCCCAAAATATAAGCACAGCACCAGACTATTCACAACAATATGAAACTTTAAACATCAAAATCTATAGATACAAGGCATTTGAATCATGTTCTCACCCTCCAACTGTGACTTCAGGGGACATGATCTCATGGTTGGGTGGACTCAACATCAATCCATCATCCTGAACAGAATTCTTTTCAGGCATGTTATTTCCATTCTCACATAGAGGAAGGTTCACAGGATTAGTCTTCCCTTCTGTTCCAATGGATGTGCTTTGCTGCGACGGAAGCTTAGTCTGGGACTTCCTGATTAGTGTTTTTGAGGCTACAGTTTCTTTGTTGCCATGTCTCTGAGCTCCCTTGGTTGAATTGCTTGATTCTGGTTTCAAAGTACGTGGACTGGTCATGTATCGTGGGCTAAGGGAAGATCCACCACCTTCTATTGGGCCATTGACTGAAGACGTTGAGTTCTTGCACCTTCCAAGCTTTGGTGATATTGGACGGGTGGTTGGTATCTGTAACAATTAGCAGACATGAGCTTTATTTCAATGTTACACCAAAAACTAAATGCTGTCAAATTAGCATATATATATATATATATATGTTCCCAACTTATAACTGCAATGAATAGCAAAGAGTTGGATCCAATTTGGCATGAATTTGTTGCCTTCTGTATCACAAGCAATATTGTTTCCAATATCAATCTAACAAGCAATCAGAACTGAGAACTTTCAATGGATCTAAGCAGAATAGAGAGCAAGATTTTAGGGCAACCTCTTCTACTTATTATAAGTAGTATGAGAAACCTTGCGAACATACACAATGAAACAGAAGATATATCCCTATAAGATGGTTATGTGATGATATCTTTAATCTTGAGAAATTCCTGCTTCCTGAAGAAAGTATGTAATGCTTCTTTTAGGCATTTGTAACAATGCGCAGAATATTTGTAGACTAAAGAGGTTGATTAATCAATTGGATGCGAGTCTTTGCTTCTTAACATTGAAAACTTCTACAACAGGTTCTGAAGGAACCTAAAAATGGTTCATTATATAGGGAATAGCTTTCTCTGAAAGCAGAATTAGTACATGGGCAATAAGCGTCAACGAAATATTACCAAATACCAACTTCAAATAAAGAGAAAATTATACCCACCAATGTCTAGGCTTTGTAATTCAAATGGCATTTAGATTGGGAATTCATGCAAAAGCAATTTTTTCCATCTAATTTTACATAAATAATACTTCTGTACATACCCTCTTTTGATAATATCAAAGCATTACCATGCAAAGAAGACAACAAGTGATCAAGATAAACTACAATGGCACCTGCAGTTTTTTTCTTTTTTAATTTTTTTTTATCATAATATAAGCCACCTATTTCAATTCTTCCAAAGAAAGAAAATCATGAAAGCCAAATAAAAGCCACAGTCATGCACAAATCTTTTTAACATATGAATGTATTATGTCATCAAATTATAAACAACTGCTTATGGACTAATAATTGAAAACTCAGTTCCAAAGGCACATACTTGCAAACAGAGAGAAACTGGAACTTCAAACATCATGGATTCAACTGCCATTATGTCCTAGCATAATTCTTTCTAACTATGTGATTAGAACATCAAGGTGAGATATGAGAATTGGGGTCCAAATTCTACATGTGCAACTGTCTGAAAATTGCAAAAATGCTATATAGCCTTAAAAGTTCTAAATTACCAGATTGACTAAAAAATAATAAAATACTAATGAAGCCAGAAAAATAGAATGCCTATTCAATATGATGGAAAGGAAGGACATTTTTTGACTATTTATTCGTCCACATGTTGGCCACACTTCAATGCAAAGAAATTTAAAATCACACGATACTAGTATCGGAAGATTCATGCATGCATTACCTTTTTCAGTTCAACTTTTGGCGGAGGCTCTTTGTAGAAACATGGCATGGGTGTAGCCTTAAAAGCCAAGCTCTTTCTTAGTTGTCTGATCTCTGCTTCCTGGTTCTCCTGCATGCAACCACAAAGCATAATATGAAATACAGATTCCAATTGTTCCAAATGAAAATGGAAAGTTTAAAAGGAAAAATCTTTCAGGTGAAACCAAAAATAATACCTTTGACTTTGCCTGCAAGTTACTTTTTTCTATTTCCTTAGCATTGATCTTCTCTTCCAGCATTGAAAAAAACTGGTGACCAAAGGCCATAGGAAAATTATATTTTAGATATGAATAAAAATATTAACAAGATGAAAAAGGCACTTAAAGTCCATGTACAACCTCCTTCCGCTTTTCTGCACGTTCCTCCAACCTGAAGGAAAAGCCAGAACTACTAGCTCTCTGTGTACGGGGAGTGGTGCTTCTGATAATAATACAGACTATTATTACTATAAATGTGTAGCATACAAAATGAATTATAAAAAGACAGAGTAATACGAAGTAGTTGAGTGGATGTCATCATCTTCTTTGCTCAGCAATGTGGTCGTTACATTTTGTGAATTTTGATCAGTTAACCTGCAATTATAAAACAAATTTTTATCTTTTTTATTTTAGAAGGAAAGCGGTGGCACAGATGCTTCCCCTTAATAATACATTCTAAACTACACCTTAATAGCTTTTGACTTGCATCAACCAACAAAAGAGAGAAAAATCTATGAATTATATGCAGTTTATAGTTAATAAGAGATTATCTCAACTCGAAGATTTTAGATTGACTTCATGAAAATATTGAGAGGTTATGACTTACTCAGATGACTCAGAGGGAGGGCAATCGGTGGATTCATTCAAAGAACTTGATTTCACATCCTGGGGACAACGAACAAAGACCAAATGAAGTAAGGCCTTAGCAAAACAAAGTGAAAGATAAGAGGGAAAATATTAAAGGCATAAAAATCTTACTGGAGCCTGTTGTTTGCTGGGCACACTTGCTAAAGAAGTCCTCCTGGGAATTGCTTTACCACCCTTGACATTTGATTCCTTTGAGTTCATTCCAGTGGACGCTCGCCTATTGGGTTGAGTTAAACGGGAACTTGAAGTGATTGATCCATTTGAAGCAACCTGACCTTTTCTACTGCCATATTGGGCCTGTTTGACCACAGTTTTTGATGGGTGTCCATCAATGCTTTTCCTCATATTATCAGGATGGACTCCTCGTGCTGGAAATGAAAGACTTTGAGAAAGTGATGACCTCTGATTATGAGAAAGTGAACCAGGACTTTTCAAATTAGCTTTACCCTTGGACAATTTGTTGTTCTTTGATTCCTAAAGACAGATAAAGATAGAAAATGTGACAAGAAGGATAATAAAGCATGTTCACATGCAGTAGTAAGACATTACCAGTTCCATAAAATGGTTCAACATCATTGCATATATAGCAGATTATACCTTCAAGGAATTTGAGAGTTTACTTTCAGAAACTTTTGTTTTGCCATTAATTGCCACACCAGAAGAATGATGGCCATCATCTTTTGCTACATGCTCAGAAGTTTCCGCGTTCATAGGCCCATGACCATTAGCAGCACTTTTTTCTTCTTTCATTGGAACCACAGCCGATTCTTCAGGATGAGTTTCCTCAATGACACTGTCATCCTTCAATTGAGCAGCATTCTCAGACTCCATTCCTTACAAAATCCCGCAACAACAAACTGCAAATTTGCAATAACATTGTTGTCAAAATGGAGTCATATATAGGCCCAGAGAGTTAATGACTCAACTGCTATACATAAAATAAGCTGCAGAATCGAAAACTAAACCACAGTTAGCATCTTTTTAGCAAGCAAATGATATTGAGCCGAGTAATTAACAGTGGAGATATCTAATCCAACACTTCATTACCAGCAAACCAAAATGAGCAGAAATCAAATGTATTCTAGAACTGAAATGGCAGCATCAAATAATATTGAAAAAATAAAAGGAAAAAAACCAAAATTTAAATCAAACTAAAGACATACAGATCCGAATTAATTGAGCATTTAAACAGAACAGCAAATCTTTAAATTTTCGGTCAATATTATTGAAATCAAGGCCTAAGAAATTAAAACATACAAACAAGAGTGCAGTGAGGTCGATTTGAGAGGTGAAGCTACAGCAAACAATGATCCACACTCTAGATTATCAAAGAATCAACGAATAGTAAAATATCCCAACTATAAGTTAAACTTCAAAGGAAAAAGACATTACCTCACTTTCAAATTTCAAATTTAGATAAAATTCCCCACACTTTCTCAGCAACCAACCAGAATCAAATGATGAACTGAAAACCAAAAATTGAAGCCAAGCCAAGGCAAATTAGTACAGAAATAAAGTAAGCAAAAGGGTATTAAATCCTAAATTCCAATGAGTGAAAGCATTCGAAATCCTTTGTTTCTCCTCGTAGTCTCAGCAACCAAACGACAGTACAATACAATCTATAACCCAAAACATCAAAAAAGGAAAGATCTAATAGGATCCAGCATATACCCACCAACATCTTTCCAATATATATATATATATATATATATATTTACAAATATAGATTAAAAGAGGCATTTACCCACCAACCACAATATAAAAACAATTCAAAAAAAAACTCACCAAAAGAATTCAAGATTCGCGAACCCAACAATACAACAATCGAGATAAATACAATGCAGGGTTAAGGATGAGAAAAGTAAAGCATACCTTGGAGAGTAGCAGAGGAGTGAAGTTTTAACTGTTGAAAGAGACCAGAGAGCAAATGGCATAACAAAAATCTATATATAAAGCGTAATAAAGAAGTGACAGAATCTGAGTGTAAAGGTGTAAAGATTGGTATATCTGAGCTAAGTTAGTAATAGACACCTCCTCACTCTCTTTGGTTCGAGAAATACGAGAGAGAGAGAGTAGGCAGTGAAATTGAGATAAAGTAGGACGGCCATTTCAATGAAGTGGATCATATCATACATTGATGAGACTCTTTACAATGTCTGAAATGCCACTAATATATAGTGTTTTATTTATTTATTTATTATAATTATTATTTTCTAGTGTTTTAATCAGATTATCTTGTTCCAATTTATACTCAACAAAAGATTAATCTTTTTAGTGTTAGATTATATAAAATAAAAATTTTTCTTAAATTATTAACTCAATAGATCAAATACTTGCTCAATTCATAAGATATATAGTACTCTTTATAGCATACCAATCCAATCTATAGCACTTGATAATTACTTTAATATCATTTTTTAATATTTAATTATAATATTAAAAATTCATTCAAAATTTAAAATTTTAATAAAATGAAATTATTAAATTTTATTTAATATAATACTATTAAATATTTGTATCTACATAAACTTCATAAAACATAAAAGAGTGATTAGTTTATATATATATATATATATAATATTTTGTTTATTGAGTTCTATTGAGTTCTTTCCTTCTAAGTAATTTCCTAAATATTAAAGTAGGAAATCATTAAAAATGCCTTATTTGTTTAAAAGCTATATATCTTTGGGAATGTGATTAAAGAATTTGCAATTCATTGTGAATGCTAAATTGGTGAAAAATTAGAAATTCCAACCTAATAAGTAAGGTAGTTTCTAGTCTCTATCCACTATGCTAGTTATGCAAAGATTTCTATATTTGGCCTAATATATATATATATATATATATATATATATTATTAGTGGCAATTAGGTTAATATCTTTTTTTTTTAAATTATTTGTGGAATTTTCTCCTTTTTGGTGTACAAATTGGAAATATTTGCATCTTCCAACCCTTTTCTGTTAATTTCATAATTCATCTTATAAGTTAAAAAAAGAAAAAAAAAAGAAAAATGTAATCTCAATGTAAATAATAGAAATCATATTTCACAATATTTTAAACATTTATATTGTTTATGTAAGGAAAATAAAAAAGGAATATTTTATTTTTCCTTTTTTTTTTCTATTATTGGCCCTTTCTTTTTTCTTTTGTCAAACTTAAGAAAAGGCTTCATGAAGAAAAGACTAATCTTGTTTGTGTCAGGGTAACTACTCATACTAAATTATTGGTATAATAAGTATAATTTTTAATTAATATAATTATATAAAAATTAAATTAATTCCAATTCTATTAAAGTTTCTTCTGAGACAAATTTAATTAAGTTTAATAATGTTAATAAATTAATAAATTCATTATAAACTCATAGAAAATAGATAAAAAAATTATCTTTAATTATATATCAGATATGGAAATTAATAAATATTCAGTCAATTAAAATAGACAAGTAACGTATTAAAATAACATACAAAATAAAATAATATTTTATTTTATTTTTAATTTGCTTCTGATATTATATTTAACTGCTTGTTAAGTGTAATAAGCTTTCAAGCTATTTATTGTAATAAGTGATTAAATAATTATATAAATAATTTTTATATGTTTAATTATAAATTTATTTTTCTATAATTCCTATATATTTAATTATAAAATTTTAGCTCATATTAAAAATTATATAAATATGTATACATCATGATAAAATTTCTAAATGCAGTGTTTTTTATTTTTAATTTCAATATATATATTACATAAAATCAAGAATTTATTCATTGTAATCATTGTATGTAAATATAAAATCTATTATAATCAATATTTATAGTAATTTTTTATTATGAAAAAATAAAATTAGGGATGAAAACTGATAAAGCATCGCGAAAATTATTTTATTCAAATTCAAATCTAATTTTAAAATAAAAATTCCTATTAAAATTTATTATCAACTACTTAAGCACATCTCAAACCTGATTATTATTATCTGAAAAATATCTAAACTATTTAATTTTATATATTTTAATTAATAATTTATATAAAAAATTATTTTTATTAATATTTTATATTTTAAAATTTTAATAATTTCATAAAATATTTATATTTTATTTTTATTTAAAATAAAAATATAAAATTTATAAATTATTATAAAAAATATATTTTATATTTAATTAAATATTTAAAATATTTAGATAATAAATATTTAATATAAAAAATTTAAATTCATACATATATTTTTTTTAAATTCAAATCTAATTATATATTATTTAAATATATTTTATTAGCATTAATACTCATAAAAATTCGATTTCTTATTACTCCTAATTAAAATATTGTTATAACTAATAAAATTGTTATACATTTCTTCGGTTTGGATTTGCTGATGTGGCAGCATGATTAACACTTTAATCAGTATCTTAATACGCTAATCCATTTATTAATGACAGATTTGCAAGCAAGGGCATTGTGGTAAGTACGGAAGAAAGCAATGATTTAACACAACAGAACACGACATGGGGTGACAAACCATAATCTCTTTGCGGGTCTTTGCGGGTCTCAATCTATTACAGGCCACAGATGGGTGCGGGTGTGTTTCTTTCTCTCTCTGACGTGGCCAAACCAAGCAACGTGATTGGTACCCACAACCGGGCCTGAGCTGTCAAAACGTGCGTTGAAGATATAGCCACACCGTTGTGGGAGGGAAAATCCGAGCCATTGGATATAGAATTCCAATCATTTTCCACGCTGTGGGACCCCTTTTTTAATTTATTTTTTTTCATTTTTTGTATTTGTAGTTTTGCTTGTTTCAGGATTTTGTGGGTGGTGCGTTGCATTTTTAGGCAAGGCCAAGCCCTGGCAGGCCCCTGCTTGTAGCTTTCCTCTTCAGGTCATGAACATTCAACACACCAATCTAGTTGCCTGTCTCATTGTATGGAAAGATTTCATTTTAGACTACCAAACTTTAACTCAATAGTATTAGAATAATCTTTAGAATTATTAGATCTCAATTAAAATTAATTGTATTAAAAAGATTTTCATTTTAAAATTTGATGTTTATAGATATAAAATTATTTTCGAGACTATAAAATTATGAGTCTATATTTTATAAGAGCTCAATAGAAAAAAAAGTTTAAAGCTCAATTACACTTGTGTACTTATTAGAAAAGTTTAATTTAATATGTTTTTATTTTTTTTATTTAATTTAATTTAAAAAATTTAATTTAAACTCAATTTAACCAAAAATTTAAGAAAATTAAGAAATTAGATTTCTTGATTTTTAATTTAAATTAAGAAACCAATAAATTTAAACTTATAAACTTTAATTTTTGGGCTAAATTAAGCTTAGATTAAAATTTTTGAACTAATTTGAATAAAAAATTAAAAATAAATTAAATTAAACTTTTTCAATAATAGAACATTTTGCCAAAAAAAAAAAATTCATTTTATTACAAGTTGAGCTATCTCTATCAGATCCTGTAGCATTGTTTGTGGATGCCCCATTTACGTGCTTATCCCATCTCAACACTGTGGCTATAGATAGGAATATCATCTCAATGAAATTTTAGGGGTAGAGCCTAGAGGGCCCTGGACTTGGCCAGAAATTTTGAGTGGCCTCAGGTCTTAAATCTATAGTACCAAGATTGAGCCTGCTCAGGAGTTGTGTTTGCTCAACAGTCAACACACACATTCTTTTGTTTTCAAAATTTCTTTTGACAACTTTTAATATAATTCTTCTTTTTTGACACATTAGTATGACATTAAGAGGCAAATAATTAATATGAATCTCATAATTCATAGCATAACAATTCAAAATTATGTGTATGAAATGATAAATTCTTACAAGGATTTCATTCATGATAAACTGCAGTTACAGACGCTTGTAAAATTTATATATAAATCGGATATCTATTTTTATAGTTCATAATGAACTAAGTTCATCTCAAATTAGTTGTGGTCGGCTATATGTACATCTAATTTACTTGGTACCCCAATATCCTCGAAGAATTGTATGCAAATCTAGAAAGGAAAAAAAAAAAAAAAGGAAAAAGAGAGAGAGAAAAACTCACTACTTAAATCAACAAACTTGTAGTGCCTCCCTAAAACCAAAGCTAAAACTTCTACCCTGATGAATATCATTCTTACTCATTTCAGTATTCCCTTTTTGCATCATGTCCACAAACTCATTGTAGTCTATCCGACCATCCTGCAAGATAGAACAGAACCCAAAAAGAAAAAAAAATCAATTGAACTTGCAAATTTGTTCCGATGTAAAGTATTAAAGCCTTCAGGTTTGGAACAAAATAATGGGATCATTTGAAAGAGCATGCTTCTTACATTATCCTGATCAACTTCTCTCATCATTTCTTCCAAGTGAACGTCGTCCATGCCGAATTCAAAACAAGCTTGTTGCAGGTCATCTAGAGTGATAAAGCCACTTCCATCTCTGTCAAAGTATGAGAAAGCTGCAAATAGGTGATCTTCCCTTTCAACTTTGTTTAGATGCACTGTGGCAGCTATGAACTCCCCATAATCTATTGTCCCACTGTTATCAATATCAGCCTGCAATTTCATATCAAAACATATGCTTCAAAACTAGTGCTACAACATAACAACAGCAGCACTTAATTCCCTGGATTTTTTGGATATAACATCCTTGGACTAGATGGTTTCAAGTTTTCTTACTCACCAATAGTTTATATTTAACAAATTACAACTTATAGATTTGGAGAAAATCCCCACATATCAAATCAAAATTTTGAGCATTGATCATGAAATATTCAAGATAAGACATGAACATGCAAGAACTATTTTCTAGGATTTGATTGCTACTTACCGCCTGCATTAGATCATAGATTTCAGACTCATTGAGATTAGCACCAAAGGTTCTGAGTCCCACTTTGAGTTCTTCGAAAGTAATTTGACCACTACCATCTGTGTCTATTGTCTTAAACATTTCTGTTAACCCAGCAATTTCTTCTTCGGAGAGGTTCTCAGCAATAATCTACAGGCAATAGATGTAAAATACGAATGAGGGATTGAATTCTTCATTTATAAAATTTAAACCAATTTGCAAGTGAAGTTTCAAATATAAAAGACCATATGAATTATGAACTAGTTTTGTCCAGAATATAGCAGCAAAAACTTACCCTAAGAGCCATTTTCTTAAGCTTGTTCATTGCAGAAAACTGCTTCAAGCTACTTAAAACTGCAGAACCTAGAGGCTTATCTGGAGCCACCCCATCATCCCGAACCCAAGGGTGACCTGCAGGGAACCGAAGCAAACATAAGTGGTTGCCAAGACATATTACCAACTCATAACGTATTTGCGAAGGAACTTGAAAATTCAATGAAATAATACAAGCCATCACAAGTTCAGTTCATAATGCTGTCAACTAAAAGTCCCCTGGCATACAAGTAGCATTGAAATATCCTTTTCCCTAACATTCTTTTTATTTTATTTTATTTTATTTTGTTTTTTTGCTGTTGTTTCATTTGCAGCAGCAAACATTGTCAATTTCAACAAAGAACATCAAAGCATATTTATATATGAACTCATGCCACCGATTGTCAAGAGACTTGACCTACCATAATTCTTACGAAGTTGAGTAATCCCACAAGTCTTATTGAAAGAATTATGAGAAAGAACGAACAAATTATGGAGGATAAGAAGAGAAAGGAAACAAACATATTGATGATGTATTATAACTTACAAAGAACTTCATGGGCTGTAATTCGTTTTCTGGGGTCCCTGACAAGCATTCTCCTTACTAAATCCTTTGCACTTTCAGAGATATTAGGCCATGGAACTGATGTGAAATCCAATTCACCATGCAGAATCTCTTCAAATATGCCCTGCTCAGTTTCTGCATCATAAGGGTAGAAAGAAAGCACAAGAACAGAAAATTTAGATTCCTAGAATTGGAGGAAGATATTAATGTATGAAATAGGAAGTGAAAGACTAAGAAAATAAATCAAAGAAATGTCAACTAAAAACTCTTACCAGCCCAGAATGGAGGTACCCCACTTAAGAGAATGTAAACCATAATTCCAGCACTCCAAACATCTGCTTCTAGACCATACCGCTTCCTCAGAACTTCAGGGGCAACATAGTATGGGCTTCCAACCACATCAGTGAATATGTCCCCTGAAATTAAGGAATATTATACAGCAATTTATAAGGTTATATTTTCATCATAGAAGGCTAAAAAAATCCTTTCTGCTGCGTCTCTCCCACTTTTAAGGTCATGATCATAGTAAGCAAACCTGACCAAGATTATGGTCTATTTGAATCAATATCAGTCAAAATATAATGTTTCACTCAACAATTCTTAAGAAAAATCAAAATGATATAGGACCATCTAATAGTAATACTAGTACTTTTGATATTTTAAATCTCATCATCTTAATTGTCTTTTCCTCTTCCTTTGTATTTGTTAGTGAATCAGCAACATATAATATGCAATTGGATTAATTTTTCTTTGTTTTGTGGATTTCTAGAATATCTACTGCTTATAGAATGTGTAGGAAAGCATAAGGCTCAAATTATTTGTAGAGTTCCCAAAGATTCTTCAGAGAAAATTATGGAAATTAATGTACTAAGTTAATAGAAAGGTGATATAAAGAAATTCAAAGAAGGAAAGCTACTCAAACATACCGGGCTTGAAGAACACTGATAATCCAAAATCTATAGCCTTGAGAGATGAGTCCTCCTGCTCATTGACAAAGAGAAAATTCTCAGGCTTGAGATCCCTATGCATGACCCCCAAAGAATGGCAGGCTTCTATAACGCCAACTATAGTCCTAGTGAGTTGAGCTGCCTTTTTTTCTGTATAATGTCCTCGCTTAATAATCCTGTCAAAGAGCTCACCTCCAGCACACAATTCCATCACAACATGAACTGCTACTGCATCTTCATAAGCCCCTTTGATTGATATAACATCAGGGTGCCCTGACAAGTGATGCATTATCTGAATTTCTCTCCTCACATCTTCCTCATCATCTTGCGTGGATAACTTACTTTTTGCAATGGATTTGCAAGCATATTGTTTCCCCGTCCCTTTCTCCACGCAAAGAAAAGTTGTACCGAATTGCCCATGTCCAAGCTTGCCTACCAATTTGTAGTACTCCTTCAAATGACCTGTTTTCGTTCTCAACACCGACTCTGCTCTAAGCCCTGCGCTATATAATCTCTTAACATTATGGGGCTTTTTTGGTCTTGGGGGCACTGCTGGTTTTTTCTCATCTTTGTGTATTATTGGCTGTGCCGGTCTACTCTCTTCTCTGCTATTCGTGACCTCCAACGGAAGTGTCTCTGGCTTTGGTGGTAATGATGCTTGTTTAATCTCCTCTTTGGGTTCTGGAGGTAATGGTGCTTGTTTAGTCTCTTCCTTGGGTTGTGGTGGCAATGGTGGTTGTTTAATCTCTATAATCTCTTCCTTTGTTATCTTCATTTGTTCCGGGGGCTTGTGTTGAGCTTGTGCAGAATCTAGTTGCTCTTTATTCGCAGAAACACCTTTAATGGTTTCTTTCTTGGCATGAGTAATCAGGCAATCCGCTGGTAGCTGCAGCCACCAAATTGCATTCGAGCCCCTTGATCCAACACAATTATTTCCCATTTGAAACTATTTCTCCCTTCTTCTTATTCTCCTTTCTCTATCAAATAAATGATAAAACTCCATTTCTTTTCTCTCTAAAAACTGTTTGATTTTGGATTGAACACATCATAATGAATACTTCAACTAGCCAATCACAACCCAATAATACTGCTTCAACCAAAAAAATAAAACTACTTACGGATTAAGCAATAACAAATAATTCTAAGTTAAAGATTACCATATAAATATTCTTTTATATGTTTCCTGTCACATAGGCAGAAATAGCAAAAGCACCCCAGAAACCACCTCAAACCCACAATGGCTCTTACCCTTAACCTCAATAAATATTATATATTTTCTTCTATAAACAATAAGAAAACTCAACGAAATTGCTACAATATAAACACTCTAAATTTGACCGATTCTGCGTCCAATCAACAGCTATTGCGAAAAGAGATAAAAGAAAAAGAAAGACCACGAAAAAGATAGAGAAAGAGAGAGAGGAAGAAGAAGAGAAGATCAAATGTAGGTATGTGTTAAGTAAAGATTGGGTTTACAAGTCTACCATCCGAAGTTTATAGCAATGATTTTCCTTACTTACAAGGAAATGTATTTTCAGGCTTAAATGGGATTTGCTAAGGAAATAATAAAATAGAAGTGGGGTTTGGGTTTCCCTCATTTTCTTGGTATTACTATTAGAAAAGAAAGCAAACGAAAAAGAAAGAAAATTATGAGAGGGAAAAGAAGTAAAGAACGGTTTTCCGTTGGAAGGTTTCAAAACGCGTTTGAATTTTTTTATGTACAACCACACACAGTGCATACATAATAGAACATGTCACGAGGGCTAATTATTAGATGTATACTAATACTAAAAAATAATACTCATTCTTTTCATAGAAAAATGAACTCTCCCTAGAAAGTAGATCTCACGTGATTGTGCACCGGTTAGATCTTTGTCCACATGTACAGCGAGTGCACCTAATAAGTTATCTGTCATAAGGGTTAATCATCGAATATGTCAGGGCATTATTTAAAAATAGTATTTCCTTGCATATAATAAAATAATTTTTACTTAATTATAAAAAAGTAAAATTTATGTTTTGATAGAGAATATATATATTGGATGTACTTAATAAGTATTGGTGTACATATATTACACATTACATAATTACATAGATTTATTATTCACATCATAAAGAGAAAAATTTTTATCTAAACTTGATTCATTATAAATTTAAAATATAAATATATGAAACTCATATATTTAATATATTTAATATGTAAATTTTACTATAAATTTTATTTTATATTCATAATAAACAGGATTTACATAAAAAAAATTCTTATAAAAAAATATATTTTATTCTATGTACAAAGGGAGTCTGTAGGATGTTTTAGAAGTAGGTGTATTGGGGATGACCGCTGACATTGAACTTTTCTTGTTTGATTGTCTTGGTTGAACTTTCTCCGAGCCGGCCATGGCCGGTACTGTTCTCTTAATTGTAAATTGGATATATTAATATGAGTTCCTAAATAAATAGAATAACTCAATTTATGTTTTTCTAATTTAATTTGATCAAGGGAATCCAACTAATGTAGAAAAGAAATTGCCAGAAATAGAAATATAATTAAAAGGTTTTTTTTAGCAGGAGAGTGAAGAGTGAGACTCACAAATGAATTTGTAAATGAGCAATATATCTTTAATCACTGAATCAAATTTTCTCAAAATAGAATATATTCAACATCCAAATGCGGCAGACCATGAGTACTGAGAAACACAGTTGCGGCCAGGTTGAAGCGGCATAGTTGGCTTTTGTTTCCAATATAAAGTCTGCGGTTGGTGAAGAATGAATTCTGTAGAAATCATAGGACTATACTTCTCTTCTTGCCATTTCACATTTCTGTTACTCATTTGTGTAATATCCCAACCAGCGCATTGGTATGTACTATTAAATAGCTTGGATTAATCATTTTGAGCTGAGTGCTTCAAATTATTTGGATCAGCTGAATTACATGTATTCTCTTCCATGTGCTTTGAAAATAAATATATCCATACTTCAGAAAACATGCAAATGATAGAGATATACCTAATTACAGGATGTTTCTTAAAACTCTTGCCACACAATAAAAACACCATTAAATAGAATTATCAATACAAATCCTTGATTTCAACTTAGCAATGAGAATCAACTTCGTAGTCTCATCCAAGAACCGGCTTTACATTCCAGTGCAAAAACTGCAGTTTGGTAGTCTATATTTCGCTAGTCATATAAAAGGGGAAATTGTCTACTCGACTAGATTATTAACAGAATAATTCAGACATCTCTGGCCAAACCAGCAAGATCAACATCACCAGCATCAGGCTCCCTTTGTTTAGGAGAAGCCTCTCTTTTTTGGGGATAGTCATCAATAGGTATCCCTCGCCTCATAGATGGAGGGCATGATGGATTCTCCTTATGCAAGTCCCCAAAAACATCGAAAAAGCTACCCTTAATCTGTTCAGCTGCTTCAAAAAATCGATTGATGCCACCGAGGAATTGGCGCTCAATGCCTTCAATATCACTTCGAAGACCTGGTAAGCCAAATGGCGAGCTATCAAATTGGCCTACTGAGGAAGACCCTTTAACCACCAGGTCTGTGACATCGTCTTCAGTGTACTCCTTGTTGGACCTCAGCACTTCAGCAGGCCTAATTGAAGAAGAAGAGTCAAACTATGTAGGAAAGGAAGACAACTCTCACACTGGTGTTTATTTATTTATTTATTTTTTTTGGAGAAATACTCACACAAATTGGGAAAACTGAAAATTGCGCCACTCCACCCTTACCCTTATTCAGAAACTAAAATTTTGTAAGAATTCAATACAATTGATGTCTTTTTGGTCAATTCTCGTGTTTGAAATGAAAGAATTCAATTCTTTTTAACTTAAAAAAAAATTCATTTTAAAAGAAATAGAAATCAAACATAACTGCGTAAGAATTTAATTGAATTCTTTTCTTGAATATGATTTATTCTAAAGAAGCCTTGAGTTGTAAATTAAGGGCTTTAAGAAAGATACATTTACCAGTATAACTCCTCTCAATCCCAACTCATATAGAGTTTGACAATGAGACATGACTTAAATGGGGCACTAAATAGGGTCATCAACCACTCCTACAAGAACTCTTTACGACAAATCTAAAGGAAGTTTTACCAATTTCCCAAAAATGAAGGTGATAGTACTACAATCAGCAATGATGATTTTACAATCCTCTTGCCAAAAACAATGCAAAACTTCACTGGAGTAAGACTGTTGACTGAAAATGATGATATGAAGACACAGAAATTCATGTTCCAACAAATACACTTCAAACTATAATCAAAGACTCGAAATAAAACTCAGATACAAAAAGCTATATTTCTAATTATACTCCAAATTTCACAAACAATAAGCTTTAAATTAATTCAACCAAGCAAAACTCAAACCATTTGAAATCTGGTGTCATTTTCACAATCATAATGGTTAGTTCTGTACTCAATCAGTAAACTACAAGTTTATTTGTTATCATTTTTTATGTATTAAATTCAAAATCCAAATATTCTCAATACATTTCAATTAAATGACATAGTGATACATCAATCTGACAAATGCATCCTGATTTAATATTTTGAGTTTCACTACTTAACGTGCCACAGTGCCCTTTTTAGATAAAACCTCCTGACCTCAAAGCCATTATGTAAGATGAATCCTTAGATGGATGATCAACCAACCAAATAAAGCACTTCCCAATCATCCATGCATTGATCAGCCAAAAAAATGAAAGCTATCAACTTCAGCAATTATTTCTTTGGTCTTCTACTTCTCTAGTTCTCTAGAATAAACTGAGAGACAGACACAAACATAACTTTTTGCCTGCCAAAAGATCTTTAGTTTGACCTCATAATCATATGAAACGAGTATTGCACATTGTATCTGAGCTAAATGAAGATATTAAAGATAATAAAATCCAAGTACATGAGAGGCACACAAATATGCACTAAAAAGAGCAAGAGAGAAGAAAAAAAGGACAAACGAAGATCAAAGACTAGATAATTAAAAACCTTATAACTGCCAAAAATAATGGACACTGCTCAATGGTAGAAGCAGATATCCACATGAAGGGGGAAAACACACACTAAATGCTCCTCATGTCATCATAGAAAATCAGAACAAGCAGACATCCAAATAATACATAGTTTCCCTTAGGAATCAGATGGATGCCTCATATTATTACAACAAGCATACCTGAAAAGTTGAAATTTATCTATCACAGAATTCTTTCTGCTCGAGGTTTCAGGTAGTTTTTATTACGTGTTTATCTATCAAAAAGGAACTTTTCCCCCAAAACTTCCAGAGGTTCTCAATATCACAGATTTAACAGAATTATAGCCAATCCCCTCCCTAGAATACCGCATTCTCACATACAAACATAAACACCGAGAGAAGAATTAAATGCACAATTAAATAAAACTAAACACAAGTAATTCTCCTCCATTTGCCCATAACCACAAAAAATTGAACACACCACCACCCCCCACCCCCCCAACGAAGAAAAAAAAGTGCGGAATCAGAAATAAACCGAGAATCCAAGAAACCCAAAGCAATGCATAATCGTCCAAAATGAAGATCAAATAACCACAAAAGTTACAAATCGGTACTTTCCGCTCACTAATATACTCCAAATTCATATTTCAACTACCCCAACCCCACATGTTCCCCTATTTCAGGAATCAACAGACAGAGCTAAAAAGAAATTTTCGAGGAAACACCAATAATCCAGAGAAAAAGAGAGAAAACTCACTCTCCAAGGCACTCTCTGAGAATCTCCTCAGTTTTCTCGCACTTCCTAACGAACTTTCCAGGTTCCACCTCCTCAGTCTTGCACTGCGACTTCACCACCTTCCTCGTGGAGCAAACCTTCCCAGAGGATGAATCAGGGCTTTTCCAATATTCGCTAATTTCATTTTCACCAGCAGGCTCGTCGTCTCTCCAAACCCAACCCATTTTTGGTTTATATTACCACTGGTCTTCTTCTCGCAAATTCTACAATTTATTATCTGTTTCTTGTTTGGGCGCTACGTTTTCTCTGCGAACAATATAGAGCCCTCACTGACTCAGCGGCACGGTGCGTCTTGACAAGCTCATTTAAGCGTTGACACGTAGCACTCCGTGCCCACAGTTTATGATCAGACCGTACACGTGGCCAGACAAATCTAAACGACAATATAGAGTTGTCGTTTTTATAGCTAAGTCGACAAGAGAATGCAGCAAAGCTTTCTCGAAAAATGATAATATTTGAAACAAAAAGGTTAGTTAATACTAGTGTAAAGGTTTATGAATCTTTGCTTTCGCTTCCAGAATTTCAATAGCAATTGAAGTTTGCAAAAATTGCAAGCAAAACATATATATACATCTACAAAGAAGTGAGAAAAGAAATTAATTATGTTAAGAACTTGCGTTTGCTCCTTAAAGCCAACTTTTGTTTCAATACAGTCTGAGCTAAATCATGTTTACCTTCTCTGTTTAGCCCAAAGAAAACAGTTCTAAAATTTATAGTACTTGGAACAATCCTTTCATCCAACATTTGGGTTATAAGCTGCAGGGCTTCTTCTGATTTACCTGCCCTACAGAGACAACTAATGAACATTGAGTAAGTCTTGAAATCAGGTGCAGGTCCTTCCAATTTCATATGATTGAACACATTCCAAGCATCACCAACTCTCCCCATGTTCATGTATCCACGAATCAATGCTGAATATGTAACAATTGTCGGTTTGCAGCCCTCTTCTTGCATTTTCTTGAAAAATTTAATAGCCTTTTCCATCTGCTTCTCCTTAAAAAAATGAACTATTAAGGAGGTATAAACATGGACAGTTGGTTGAATGCCTGTCTGTTTCATGGAATCCACCTTGGCCAATGCCTCTTCTTGCCGTCCCTTTCGTAGTAATCCATGAACAATGGTTCCATAAGTATACTGATCCAATGTAGATCGTTCTGCCCCAACCTCATCTAGCAATGATAAAGCTTCTTCCAATCTTCCTGCTCGACAAAGCGCCCTAATGTGCAGAGAATAACTAAGAGGAATAGTGAAACCAGCCTTACAAAGAGAATCTACGCTCCTTCTGGCTTCTGACAGTTTCCCAGCTTCACATAAACAACAGAGATAACTTTCAACTACTTCTCTGTCAGGGATGTGTCCAGCACGAATCATCTCCTGGAATATTTTAATAGCTTCATCTATCTTTCTACCTTTTCTCCCACAAAGACTGATGATCAAATACTTGTAGGTACTGCCAGTTGGATTATAACCATTATCTTTCATCTCATTGAAAATCTTTAAAGCAATCTCTGTTAGACCTGTTCGACCGTATTGTATTATCATGATTGCCCATGTGTCTGGTGTTATCAAGCAACCCTTTCTTCTCATCTCATAAAAAAGGCTTCTCATGTGCTTGAAATCTTTCCCCCTTCCAGAAATTTTCATAGCCATGTTGTATGTTTCTGTCGTGTGGCGATAACCAGTTTGCAATCCTACCCATGAAAAAAAATGTAATACAGCATTGCCATGTATGCAGTAATTATGCAACATCTCCACAACCAATTCTGGTGTGAAATGAACAGTGCATTTCTCCAAAGCTTCTCTCATTGTGCACCAATTGTCTGAGGATGACAATATCCAACTTATTTCTTGCAAATCTTGCTCGTTATAACCCTTTGAAAGTGGCTTCAACAAGTGACAATCTATCATCCCTTGCTCTGATTGATCTATCATTCCACACTCCGATTGGTTATGGTTATGTTCTACCTTGAGCTCCTGTTCCCTAGATGCCTCGTCTTGTATATAATGAAGTCTACAAATTCTTTGCATCTGCTTCACTTTTTGAATATTGTCCTTTTCTCCATTCTTCTCCATACAAACTATAACCCACTTAAATAATTCATTATTAATGAATATCTTGGAACCCTGCATTTTGTACAGAACCTTCAAAATCTCATCTGTTCTTGAAACTTTGCAGAGCTCCTTAATGAATATGGAATAAGATTTCCAATTGGGATTGATTCCCTTATCTTCCATGGTATTGAATGCTTCCCATGCTTCTGATATTTTATTTTGGCGAACATGACCTGCAACAATCGCCATAATTGCTACACCATCCGCCTCAATTCCTCTTTCCAGCATCTCATTGTATAGCTCATATCCTTTTTGATACTGATTCAAATTGAACATGTGTTGCATAAATTCTGTATAGGTGGAAGCAGTTGGTTGGTATCCCGATTCTTTCATGCTTTGAAACAGCTCTAGCGCCTTAGAAAGCTCTTTTATCCTCAGGTATCCATTGATGATAATCCCATAAACCTGTGCATCAACAGCATTTTTTTTCTTCATAATTTCAACAATTTCCATAGCATCTGCAATATTACCAGCTCTGCACAGTCCTTTCACTAAAATCTCAAAATATTCATAGTTAAGTGGTATCTCTTTATTCTTGAGGTCACGAATCAATGATAAGGCTTCTCTAATTCTCCCAGCCACACAAAAACTCTTCAGAACACAAACATGAACATCGGACTTTGGGATCTGGGAAAGCCTATTCATGTCATCAGCAACCAAGTTTACAGCACTAACATTTCCTGACTTTGCCATGCTATTCAATAAAATTTTGTACAAAGTTAAATCCAATCTCATATCCCTTTGTGTCATCTCCTTGTAAAGTTCCAATGCAATCTCAACTTTTCCATCATTACATAGAGAACGCACCATCATTTTGTAAATTTTTTCATCAGGTTTACACTTGGATTTCTTCATCTCCTCAAAGAAGAACAAGGCTTTGCCTATTAATTTTGCCTTCCCAAACTGTGAGATAAGAATGTCCCAAGTTTTAATATCCTTCTCGCATGAGTTCTTCTCCATTTCCTCCACCAAATCATCCACCACCTTAAATTCTTTCGCTTCTCCAGCTATATATAACATGGTATTATAAGTCTTGGTCGTATGAAAAAACCCATCTTTCATCCTCACCCAATTGAAAAAGCTGAAAGCTAAATGTGGAACTTTAAAGCATCTCTTCAAAACTTTCTCAACAATCTCCGGTTCAAACTGAAACTCCAGACTCTCTAACCTCTCCTCCATTGAAACCATGGCATTTTCAGCACGAACAATCCCAGTGATATCATCTACTACAGGGCTAACATCAATTTCATCCAAAGCCGAGAAAATCTGCTTCTCTTGCAACACGTTGTTGAGCTCAACATTTCCACGAACACCTTGTGTGTGAACCATCAATTCTTCATTTAACTCATCATTTATCCCGTGGGTTTCTTTCGTTGTTATGATCCCAGATAGGGATTTATCAGGAATTACATTATGAGCTCCCAAAATTTCAGTGATCTCCCTGAAGAGAGAATTTTCTGCATGGGCTTGCAATTCGGGTTCTTGGATTTTTTTCGAATGGGATTTAGGGAGGCTTGAAAGGCGGGAAATTTGAGATTTAAAAAGCTTATAGCTTGAGTTTGAACACAAGAAATGGAGTCTGATTATATGCCTCATTAGCTTAGGAACTTGAGAGATATGGAAGTTGAAACTGGCAGAAACCAATACCCAGTTCCCGCTGGGCATGAAGAAATTACCAGTGCACTCCACTATATACGACCAATAACTTCCTCTTCTCCTTCCATCATTGGTTAAAGCGTCATGTCGTTTAATGCAGGTTTTCTTTTTTATTTGTAATTAGATTTCACCACAAGTTCAATACCACTAAACTAAAATTTATTAATTTTTAAAAGGATTTATAATTTAGTTCTTGAGTTTTATCTTATATTATATTTTAATTTTTCAATTTTGAGAAATTATTTATTTTAGTCTCTAAATTTTATATTACACTTTAGTTTTTAAATTTTAATAAATGAATTATTTAGTCCCTTTAATTTTAACATATAAAATAATTTAGTCCTTATAATTTTAATATTTATAACAATTTTATCTATGAATAAAAGAACTAAATTATTTGATATATTAAAATTATAGAGACTAAAGTGTTATATAATATAAAATTTAGGGGTTAAATAATTAATTTTTTCAGGTACTAAAGTGCAATTTAATGCAATACTTAAATAATTAATTTTTTTAAAATTTAGAGACTAAAAGATGATATAAAACAAAATTAAGGAATCAAATTGTAAATTTTTCTAATTTTTAATGCAAATATTTTGATTTGTTTTTAATTAAATTTACTATTAAAACTTTGCCTTCTATGAAAAATCAATTTTTTATGAAAATCAATCGAAATTGTCACGACTAGGGGTGTGCAAATGGTCGGTTTGATTTCGAACCGAACCGAACCAATAAAATCGAAAATCGAAAATAAAAAATTTTAAAAACAGAACCAAACCGATTAAGAGAAAACCGAACAGAATCGAATCGATAAATATCGGTTCGGTTCGGTTTTAAATCGATCAAACCGAAATTTATAAAATTTCATAATTTTAACATTAAATCTAAATAATAAAACATAAAAACAAAAAAAATTAGAAATCAAAACTCAAAAATCTTAAGGTTTGGTTCGGTTTTCTTTGATTTTGGTTCGGTTCGGTTTGGTTCAATTCAGTTTGATTCGATTTTCTTTGATTTCCTATATATATATTAATAATTTCGGTTCGGTTCAGTTTTTTTTATTTTTTATGAAAATAACCGAACCGAACCGATTAATCGAAATTATCAAAATTATAAATCGAACCAAACCGATTGAATTTTAAAACCGAACCAATTGAACCGAATTGAATCGGTTCGGTTTGATTTTTCGGTTTAAATCGAAAACTGCTCTCCCCTAGTCACAACCCAAATTATGGGCTGGACCAGCAGTAGCATAAGGTCTTCCAAATCCGTAGTAAGCCTAACTATTTTCTAACCCAACCATAAAGCCCATATTTGAGCTCAATTTCAAAAAATTAATTGGACAGAGTCTGACCATAATCTGGACCATCTAATGGGGAGTTCTCAATTTATCTGACCTGTAATCACAAAATATATAAATTTGGAGAGCTCAGCTCACCCTTACAATTCTCAATCAATCAATGAAGTCTAGTGGGAGCTCAGCTCCCTTATCCATCATAAATATCCATTCCATTCAACATACATGTATAATATTAAGTTTACAATTTCAAAATAACATTCTTTTACTAGTCCCAAACCGAATAAGATAATCCTAGTACATATGGAATTCTAGAGTTCAAATTAACAACATAAAATATTGATGTAGTAGCTAATGGACCTGCGAAGAAGGAAGCAGGTTAAACTCAAGAAAAGAAAAGCCTCTTATAACCTGAAAAAAATAAGATGAACAGGAGTGAGCGTTCAACTCACAGAGTAAGATATTGATTTTACATACAATTTCTATAACTATCTAAGTTTAGTGCATCCCTAAGAATGAAATATAACATCTTCACACAATTCAAAAAAAGTTAAGTCATAATCACACCAAAGGCAATCTGGAGCACTCACACACCCGCGTGTCAAATCCATACTCACACATATATATATATATATGAGAGCTAATATCTTATACAGCTCTCTTAATTCCAACCTCTACCAACGAGATCAACTCAAAGTCAGACTTTCTCTTAATATCCAAATGCGGGGCTAGCGAGATCAACTCGAGCCCCGCCTATTCCGACTTATCCATAATAAGGATTAGGTCCCAGTAAGTCAAGCTCCAGCCGTGTTTACCCGTTTTATCCATATCCACATACACACCACATGCACACCAATTCACACACGGGACTCCAGATAGCTATAAAGCAACAACCACAGCAATATCATCAAATACAAATAAAATACAAGGCATGCCTAGCAAATAATTATGTACATATATCTATAAGTGATGCATGAACATAACTTGAATACATAATAATATTAAAATTATAAGTAAAATTAATATCTACTCACAGTACTTCATAAGTCACTTCGGCTGCTGAGCGGAGGAGAAAGGCTGATTTTGATCACCTAAATAATTATATTGATAAATTCTGTTAACACAAAATAATTATTTAAAAATTTAGAGTGTTATATTTTCCCCCCTTACAGAAAATTCATCTTCGAATTTTATACAAAGCAGAATAAAAATACAGAATTACATATTAAACAAGTATGAGTACTTGCTACGCATATCCGTTCTGACTCCCAGGTGCATTCCTCCACAGATTGGCTCCTCCATAAGACTTTAACTAGAGGGATCTACTTTGACCGAAGCTGTCTCATCTGATAGTCCACTATAGCTACTGGTTGCTCCTCGAAGGTTAAATCCTCGTTTATATCCACTGTATTTGATTGCAACACATGAGAAGGATCAGGAACATACTTTCTGAGCATGAAAATATGGAATACTGGGTGGATATGAGAAAGATTTGATGGCAACTCCAACTAATAGGCAACTATTCCTACTCTATCCATGATATCAAAAGGCCCTTTGTATCGGGGCGCCAGTTTGCCTTTCTTCCCAAACCTCATGACTCTCTTCATAGCGGAGACCTTCAGGAACACATAGTCACCCACTGCAAACTCTACATCCTTTCGCCTAGGATTTGTATAGCTCTTATGCCGGCTAAAGGCTATTTTCAAATGTTCCCTGATCAATGAGATCATCTCTAAAGTGTACTGCACCAGGTCCACATCATGTACCTTTGCTTCCCCAATTCTGTTCACCGCAAAAGGGAATCTATATTTTCTGCTATACAATACCTCATAGGGCGCCATCCCAATGCTGGAATGATAGCTGTTATTGTAAGCAAACTCCACTAATGGCAGCTGATCATCCCACTGTCCTCCAAAATCCATGATACACATACAAAACATATCCTCCAATGTTTGAATTATTCTCTTAGACTGCCCATCTGTCTGAGGGTAGAAGGTTATACTAAAGTTCAACTGTGTGCCAAGTGCCTCTTGGAGTTTTCTCCAAAATCGAAAAATAAACTGGGGCCCTCTGTCAGATATTGTGAAAGTAGGAACTCCATGCAATCTGACTATTTCATGAATGTATACCCTTGCATACTAGGCTACTGAACAAGTGGTTTGTACCTGTAAGAAGTGAGCCGACTTGGTTAGACGATCTACTATCACCCAAATAGAATCATATCCTCGTGTGGTACGAGGCAACCTAGTCACAAAGTCCATAGTAATCATTTTCCACTTTTACTCTGGAATGGGAATCTCCTGCAACTTCCCTGATGGCCTCTGATGTTCAAACTTCACCTTTTGATAAGTTAAGCACCTGGACACAAAATCTGCTATGTCTCTCTTCATGCCATTCCACCAATATCTATCTTTTACATCATGGTGCATCTTGGTAGAGCCTAGGTGGACATTATAGGGTGCATGGTGTGCCTCTGCATAATCTCATGTCTAAGGTTGTCCACATCTAGCACACATATCCTGGAGCATTGCATAAGAGTACCATCTATGTCAAACCCAAATTCACAGTCTTTCCCTTGTTGTACTCTTTTCACAATCCGCATTAATTATGGGTCTCTGTGTTAGAAAACACTAATCTGGTCCTGCAGATCCAACCTTACTCTGAAATGTGCCAAATGTGCACCCGAATCAGTTATGTCTAAGATCAAACCCTGATCCATCAACTCATGCAACTCCCAAATCAACGACCTCCTCTCTGCTGACATATGTGCCAAGCTGCCAGAAGATTTCCTGCTCAAAGCATCCACTACTACATTTGCTTTACCTGGGTGGTATTGGATGGTGCAGTCATAGTCCTTTAGAAGCTCCATCCATCTCCTCTGCCTCAAATTTAAATCCTGTCGCAAGGTATTTTGCGGTCGCCTGGACGAACACTCACCGAAGTGGGAAAGAGTAAGGAGTCGCCACTTTAATTTTGAGGGAAATTAAAGGAAACCATTTGTGAAAATAAATTAGAATGAAACCACTTCGAAAACAGAGATTCTAGGTTCGGAGTCCGTATACGGGCGGGGAAGGTGTTAGGCACCCCGCCTCGTCCCTCTATGAGGGCAAGCAGATTTAACATTATGCTCTTTATAAATTAAAATCGATAGCTAGGAGGGTTGGGCTAGAATGAAGATGTTAATCCCTTTGACAAAAGGGAATATTTAATTTTTCACTAGTTTTCGGGTTACCCAGATACATAAGTAAATGAGACGACCTTAGTGAATTGATGTTGTGTTACGGTTTTCGTTTATGGGATTACTTTGCGTGTTTATTAAAGTTTGATTTTGAGAATCGGATAATAACTCTCCTCCGATCTTTGTATATTCAGTAAAATTTGATTTGAGAATCGGATAAGAACTCTCCTCCGATCTCTGTATATTTATTAAAATTTGATTAGAGAATCGGATAAGAACTCTCCTCCGATTTCTTTTAATATTTAAAATTTGGATTGAGAATCGGATAAGAACTCTCCTCCGATCTCTTTTTAATATTTAAAATTTGAATTGAGAATCGGATAAGAACTCTCGTCCGATCTCTTTTAAATATTTGATTACAATTAGGATTGAGAATCAGATAAGAACTCTCCTCCGATCTCTTTTAGATATTTATTAAAACTTTAGATTGGGAATCGGATAAGAACTCTCCTCTGATCTCTTTTAAATATTTGATTACAATTGGGATTGAGAGTCGGATAAGAACTCTCCTCCGATCTCTTTTAGATATTTATTAAAACTTTTGGTTGAGAATCGGATAAGAATTCTCCTCCGATCTCCTTTTGTTTGCATGAGGGTCGAGTAAGGACTTTTCCGACCTCTTAAAATTTGATTACAGTTACGTATCATAAGAACCTAAGACTAAGGGTCCTGGCATTCAAAGACGCTGGGGACCCGAACAAGGCTTTCTCTTATCCCATTGGCACCTTATAACTAAAAAGGATGCTAGACTGAATTTTACCAATCTCCTATGTGATCACCTTACCAGTACTTTTCGACGCGCAATATTCGATCTCTTTTGTTTGCTAGTCCGGGATCCGACCTTACTTCGATCCCCCGCTATGCCCAGTTATCTTCTGAGCTAGTCTAGTGGTCCGACTTCATAATTCTCCTCTGATTCACTATCCAAACTTTTATCATTTTGAAAAAACTTTCGTGTTAAGATACAGCTACCGACATTTCACCAAACTACCTATACGTTACTCGAGACCAAAACACCCACGTTTGAAGGTAATAAAGGCTAAGAAAAAGATAAATAACATGTGCGGATGAACAAAAAGGAAACTCAGGAAGATAACCACTTTCGTGGGGTTTTTAACATAACATAAACTTAACGAAAATTACGAGTATGAAAATAAAGAAAATAAATGTAAAAAAAAAACGAGTGCTTAGTAAGACGACGGTCCAGACACTTACCTGTAGGGAGTTGGATCTATCGAACTAAATGTGGAGTCACAAATATAGTAGAGCTGCGTGCTAATAGACTGGGGACTAATGCTTGCCTTGTAATGAAGAGCGCCAAGTTAGAATGCAGTTGAAACCAAAATGACAATAGCCGGGCTTAAATGAGATTGAGCTTGTAAAATAAGAGTGAATATAAAGATGATGAAAATAGAACTGAAACTAAGAGAGTATCGCAGAGCAATGAACAAACTGAAAATAAAGAGTTTCAGCGTCCAACACTCCTTCAAAGAAAATACTTTAGAAAACTAGTTTCTGAAGTATTTCTATTTCGAAAGCTTAAAAATAGCAGAGTAGCAAAGTTGAATCAATTTTTAGAGCCTTTCCACTATAATCACCACCTTTTTTTTTCGTCCCTTCAACAGTTTTCATGCAGGTATTTATAGGGAACGGGTGCTCCCAATGAAGGGTCAGGATTTCCTTTGAGGGAAATGGAAGGTTTGGATTTTAAAGGACATGATCTGATGATTGGGAATCAAAGAGAATCAAAATGAACGGTTGAGATCCTTTTCAGAATATTTGTCCTTTTCTCTTTTCTAATCTGACGGCTCAAAATTTTTTTGTCAAGGGCGATCCAAGGGCTGGGAATAAAAAGCGTCGGTCTTGTCGTCTTCTTCTTTGATCCAAGGGCTCCGGACTTGTCCTTACAAGTAAGATCAACGGTGGAGATTGGGATGTACAGGACTGTCATGACATACTCTGGCACCTGTCAGTAATGTGGGCGATTCTGCAAATGAGGCGTGCGGTGGAGATCTCGTCTGCAACGCTTTAACTACCTCGGCTCTGATTATGACGACAGTTATTGGAAGTTGTCTTATTCTCTCTTTGCTTTCCGATCTCCCATCCCTTCCGATCTTTCTAATATGCTCCTTTTCCGATCTTTCATGCCGAGCCCCCTCTTCCGATCTCTCCCACTCCAGTCTTCTCCTTTATCTGGTCCGGTTCAGTCAAAGCATTTATTCCTTCGATTTTCGAGGCGTCCGATTCGTTTTCTGCTAGCAATAAATGCTCAGACCTTCTCTATATATATACCTCCAACAGGAAACCCCTCCGCATTTGATTTTCTCCTCTTTCCTTCTCACTTGTCCTGTTCTAGCCGCTCCGGTAACAATCCCGGCCATGATAGCTGCTTTTGATCTTTTTGCGGCTGTTTACTTTGTTTATCAACTGAAAATTTACGACCCCGGTGATCAGAAAATCACCATGGCCACCTCAGATGATACTGAGAGAACTGGACTAATTTACCGACCCAAATCGAGAATATCGATTGTGTTGACCTCGAATCGATCGACTGATGTGATCGGCGAACTGGTTTCGAGCGAGAAGACTGCTAATTTCCCTCCGATCTTTGGTGATTGCCCTTCGAAGTTCATTTGGCTTCTCACCACATTGGGTGTCCTAACAGCGGCTCCGTTCCGAGCGATAACATTGATGACGATCTCTCTCATTCTCATGAGAGTCATAGTCCCCCCATCTGAGCTGTACATCTATCCGATGTCGATGGTCGGTCTCCTGATCAAACACATCTTTTGATTCAGCCACGAGACTAGGCTTTGACATAGGCCTTTACTAGATAGGATGTACTGCCGATCTCTAGAGATCGCCTAAATGATGTAATCTGACCTTTAATGTAATCCGATCTCTAGAGATCGCCCAAATGATGTAATCTTACCTTTAATGTAATTCGATCTCTTGAGATCGCCCAAATGATGTAATCTGACCTTTTGAAAATAAAATTTTATTTTGACAATTATCATTTTATTATTGTTACATTGGTTATTTTCCGATCTCTGATGTGTTCTTCCGATCCAATTCCTAACTAAATAGCCCTTAGCCAATCTGTAATTCCAAACAACCACCTTAATCTGCCGGTCTTTAACCAGCCGATCTCTCCTTATTCAATTATGGAATTTCCAGAATATTTGTGAGACGTGTCAGAAAAAGCTGGCGAATCCCACTAATCGATGCGCCGCTTGGGACACCGTGAGCATTAAATGCTCAGACGGGTATAAATAGGGGATGGGTCCGCCAGTTGCTCCCTTATGTCATTTTCAGCCTCTCGCGAGCGATTCCAAAATCCTCTCATTTTTTCAAGTTCTTCCGACACCGATCATACTCCGGTACGGGTTTTGATCTTTCTTTTAGTTTAAATTTTCTCTTTTCCTTGAAAATGAGCGGCGCTGAGGGTCAGAGAGCGGCGAGCCCCCCTTCCGTTCACGTCTCATGGTCGTCAGATGAAGTTGAGGTGGTCGGACCGAGCGGGCGATCTGAACCTCCTACATCCTTCGTTCCAGCCCGTGGTCAAGCGGCACCCTCAAGACGAACGCATTCTTCAGGGAGAGAAAACCTTCCCGTGGACGAGCTGCCATCAATCCTTCAAGAAACCGATCTACAGTCGTTTACCTAAGAATATAACCTTCGGGCAGATTCGTATGAGCTTATCAGGTGTCACGGCGATCTCCAAGCCGATCATTTCTTTGAAGAAAACGATATGATTATGGTATACGAAGAGCAATTGAAAGCCGGGCTGCGGTTCCCTCTTGATGACTTCTTCAAGGAAGTTCTGAAATTCCACCAAGTCTGCATAGCCCAAGTACACCCGAACTCATGGCGGATCCTAGTAGCCTTTAGAGGCCTCTGCCGAGCTAAGGGACTCCGTCCAACAGCGAAGGTATTCGCCGAGCTGCATAGGCTAACTCGCCAAAAGGGCGAAGAGTATTGGTTCTTTCAGGCGAAGCCGCATTGCGGGCTCTTTACCGACCTGCCTTCCTCCCTGAAGAATTAGAAAAATCGCTTTTTTATTCTGAGGAGCAAGGTTCCGGGCGGTTTTGAGGGTTTCCCGCGTAGCTGGCTGCATCAGGGCCCATTACTTCCGAAGCGCATCACCCTGAATAGGGAAGAGGGCATAATGGTGATGGAGCTGAAAGATCAGGCGGCCACTCAGAAGTTCTCCTGTTTAGATGCGGTGATGGCCGAACTGCATCATTGGACAATTGAGCTAATTACCGGTGAAGAACGCGGGCTTCAGCTCTCTGACCTCGGCTTCGGTACTTTCTATATCTCTGATCTCTGAGCCCTTAGAGAACTCACTGACTTTTTCTTTGTGCAGGCATGGCGAGCGGCGAGGCTTCCAAGGAGAGCCGAAAGCGTAAGAGGGAGGTCTCCAGAAAGGTACGGGAGATGAAGCGGTCCGGGGCCTCTCAAACGCCAAGGCACGATCCAGGGGAGACACAGGGAGGCTCGTCCCGACCCTCGGGACCGCCGATCCCTGAAGTAGAAGTGGTTCGGTCTCCTCCGCGACATGAAGAGCCGCCACCTCCAACGGTCGCTTCAAGTGCGGAAGGGGGTCCTTCCCAACCTCCTGTGAGGACCCTTTCCCGAGGCGTTGAAGTCCTAATCCACTCGCTGGAGAAGAACCGCACGGTTCGAGAGAATCCGGGCTTGGCTAAGGTCTTGGGGGCCTCCATCTGCCTTCAGGAGGATCGGGATAGGCTGTCCCCGAACAGTCTCGATGATATCCTGACCCGGACTATGAGCCTGAGCATGGAGAGTTTGGTGAACCAACACATTGTCCGGGAGAAGGCTCACCGTATGAGGCAGGAGATCGAGAAGGTGGGTCATGAAGCAGCTTCCCTCCGATCCTAACTTTCATCCGCCCAAAACTATATAGCTGAAATTGAGGGGCGGATGAAGTTCTACGAGGATAAACTAGCCGAGCAAGCTTATGTTCTTGAAGAGGTTCGGGCGCTCTGAGCTGCTGATGTCGCTCGCCTCACTGACGAACTCAAAGCAAAAGAAGAAGAGGCAGTGACAAGGGAGGCCGGTGCTTATGTGAACGCCCATGGGGACCTTTTGGCCGAGCTCAAGAAGCGTTATCCGGAGGAGGACTTTTCCTGGATGGTGGACCTGGCTCCCCAAGATGAAGAGGATAGCGAGGAGGAGGCTGAGGGTGGTAGAGGGGGTGAACAAAATGTAGAACAGGCTGGGGGTGATCCTCCAGCCGAATGACTTGTATATATTTTAATTTGAAATGAAAGGAAGTTCTTTTTTCGTTAAATGACTGGATGAGATCGGAAAGTATCTGAGTTGCATAAGTACCTGATTGTCTGAACATATTGGAATAACTTGAAAGCAATTATTAATCTATGTATGAGAGACCGGTAAAACATTGCAAATATGAGATCGGCTTAAACCGAGAACAAACACTGAACGAAACTTAAGATCCTTAAAACTGGAAACCTGATCTGAACACTTAAGATCGGAAGCACCATTAAGCCGGATTAAAACCTTAACTTTATTGGACAACTATCTACAATATTTATGAATGGGGGATCGGATGGCATGAAGACCTAATGTTGGTTTAATTTCGTTTGACAAGAGAGATTGGAAATGTGATTGACTAGCCAAAACTTGGTAATTGATTTGAGAGATCGGATAGGATTTAAATGATATGGAGACTTAGTACTAGTTCGATTCCTTTTGAAGAGAGATCGGAAGTGTGATTAGCTGGCAAAGAGAGACTTGGTGCTGGGGATCGGTTTCAAAGTTTATTGATTTCGGGGATCGGCCAAAATATGGTGTCGACAGCTGCCCCTCTTTACATAATTCCTACCGAAGGGAAAAATTTTCCCGTGTAGGGATTATGTAAAGATTCAGACCCATATTTTGGACAATTAAAATTTGAACTTCGAAATTAAAGTTAGGGAACTAAAGCCTACTTAGGTCAGCGACCCTGAGGTTGGTAACAGGAATTTAAATGCTGAAAAATTAAAATCAACTTAGATCAAGGAACCAGAGGTTGATAACAGGAAATTAAATGCTGGAAAATTAAAATCAACTTAGATCAAGGAACCAGAGGTTGATAACAGGAAATTGAATGCTGGAAAATTAAAATCAACTTAGATCAAGGAACCAGAGGTTGATAACAGGAAATTAAATGCTGAAAAATTAAAATCAACTTAGATCAAGGAACCAGAGGTTATAACAGGAAATTGAATGCTGGAAAATTAAAATCAACTTAGATCAAGGAACCAGAGGTTGATAACAGGAAATTAAATGCTGAAAAATTAAAATCGACTTAGATCAAGGAATCAGAGGTTGATAACAGGAAATTGAATGCTGAAATTAAAATCAACTTAGATCAAGGAACCAGAGGTTGATAACAGGAAATTAAATGCTAGAAAATTAAAATCAACTTAGATCAAGGAACCAGAGGTTGATAACAGGAAATTTAAATGCTGAAAAATTAAAATCAACTTAGATCAAGGAACCAGAGGTTGATAACAGGAAATTGAATGCTGGAAAATTAAAATCAACTTAGATCAAGGAACCAGAGGTTGATAACAGGAAATTGAATGCTGAAATTAAAATCAACTTAGATCAAGGAACTAGAGGTTGATAACAGGAAATTAAATGCTGGAAAATTAAAATCAACTTAGATCAAGGAACCAGAGGTTGATAATAGGAAATTTAAATGCTGGAAAATTAAAATCAACTTAGATCAAGGAACCAGAGGTTGATAACAGGAAATTGAATGCTGAAAAATTAAAATCAACTTGGATCAAGGAACCAGAGGTTGATAACAGGAAATTTAAATGCTGGAATTAAAATCAACTTAGATCAAAGAACCAGAGGTTGATAACAGGAAATTAAATGCTGAAAAATTAAAATCAACTTAGATCAAGGAATCAGAGGTTGATAACAGGAAATTTAAATGCTGAAAAATTAAAATCAACTTAGAAAGCAAGTCTAACCTGACACGAGAAGTTCTTCCGCGACGAAGTGTACTTAACAGGATCCCGAGGGTCAACGATTAATGGAGGACGAGTTACAAGACTTGACCTTCAACTTCCTTTTCCTTACTCACTTCCTCAGATGCCCCTTTTTTGTTCTCGACTTTATTCTTATTTTGCGAAAAGCGCCCTTGTGGGTTTTCAATTTCCCTTTTGCCCATCTGACTAGAAGCGCCCTTCCAGGTTTTCACCTCTAGTTTTTTTTTTTTTTTAGGGCCATTCCCTGCAAATCTCATAGCAAAGTACATGAGGTTATCAATATTCAAATCCTAATCTTATGACAAAATTTTAACAGATTAATAGCGCATTAGATAAGGAGGTTGAAAAAGAACAATATTAAAGAGTAAGTATACGAGAAAGATAAAAGCAAAAAGACAAATGCGAAGAAAATATATCAAAATGACTTTATTATGGTTTAGAAAATAAAGGTACAGTTTCAAAGGAAAAAGGGGTACAGGGACATATCTCACAGATTCCTTGTAGTTAGCTTTGAAGTCCCCTAACTACCATTATTTCAAGTATTTTACTGACGGAGAATCATGTCGTGATGGTTTATTTTCCTTCCCTGGTCCCATATTTTCTTCCTTATTTCTCCATTTTCTGGTTCTAAGGGTGCCCTTTAGGGTTTTCACCCTTAAAAATTTATTTTTTTATTTTTTTATTTTTTTATTTTTTTTTCTCGCTCGCTTTTTCAGGGCACCCTTTCGGGTTTTCGCCCTTCCCTCATTTTACAGAAAGCGCTCTTCCGGGTTTTCACCCCCACCCCCTCTCTCTCTCTTTTTTTTTTTTTTTTTTTTTTTAGGCACAGTACCTTTTGACGGTGTCTGCATTCACGGGTCTTGGAAGTTCTTCCCGTCCATGTGGGTTAGGATCAGGGCTCCACCAGAAAACGCCTTTTTAACCACATAGGGTCCCTCATAGGTCGGCGACCATTTACCCCGGGGATCATTTTGATTAGGGAGTACTTTCTTCAGGACTAGGTCCCCGGGTTGAAATTCACGGGGGTGGACGCCTTTGTCAAATGCCCTGGCCATTCTTCTCTGATATAACTGCCCATGACATGCTGCCGCTAGCCTTTTCTCGTCTAGCAAATTTAATTGGTCCAACCTTGACTGGATCCATTCCGACTCGTCAATCCCTGATTCCTTCAGAATTCTTAGGGAAGGAATTTCCACCTCAATAGGAAGTACAGCTTCCATCCCGTAAACCAGTGAGTATGGAGTTACCCCAGTTGATGTCCTCACGGAAGTCCGGTATGCATGAAGGGCGTAGGGAAGCATATCGTGCCAATCCCTATAAGTGACTGTCATTTTCCGGATTATTCTTTTGAGATTTTTGTTTGCAGCTTCCACTGCTCCATTCATCCGGGGACGGTATGGTGAGGAATTGAGATGTCGGATCTTATATTGATCACACAATCTCTGAATCTTTGGACCATTCAAATTCTTGGCATTGTCAGTGACGATTTCACTGGGGAGGCCGTGTCGGCAAATGATATTATTTCTGAGGAACTTGAAAAATGTGTTCTGCGTGATGTGGGCATGTGATGTCGCTTTGACCCATTTAGAAAAATAGTCGATAGCTACCAAGATAAATCTGTGCCCATTGGATACCTTAGGGTTGATGGGACCAATTACATCGATGCCCCACATTGCGAACGGCCATGGTGAGACGAGGTTAAACAACTGGCGAGGCGGGACATTTATCGGATCTGCGTAGATCTGACATTTGTGACACTTTCGAAAGTACTCAATACAATCCCTCTCCGTAGTAGTCCAGAAGTATCCTCGTCGCAAGATTTGCTTAGCCATCATATGCCCATTAGCATGGGTAGCACAGTCCCCCTCATGAGTTTCGAAAAGGATTCTCTTTGCTTCTTTTGCATCCACACATCTCAATAATTCACCGTTTGAGCTCCTTTTGTATAAGATTTCTCTACTGGGGAAATATCCCAAAGCTAATCTCCGGATCATTCTTCTTTCGTTTCTACTTGCCCCTGGAGGAAATTCTCTGGTTTTGATGTAAACCTGGATGTCATGATACCAAGGTTTACCGTCAGTTTCTTCCTCGATCATGAAGCAGTATGCTGGCACACTCCTTGCTTTGATCTGCAGTTCCTGAGTCGTCTGCCCTTCTTCTATTTGAGCCATGGCAGCCAGGGTGGCTAAGGCATCCGCGAATTGATTTTTGTCCCGACTGAGGTGAGTGAAAGAAATTTCTTCAAATTTCTTGATCAATTCTAGTAGGTACTTCTGATATGGGATTAACTTAGGATCCTTGGTTTGCCATTCTCCCTTGACTTGATAAATGATCAGGGCTGAATCTCCATATACCTCCAACTTCCTGACTTTCATTTCGATGGCAGCCTGTAAACCCATCACACAGGCTTCGTATTCTGCGATATTATTGGTACATTCAAACCTTAACTTGATGGCTATTGGGAAGTGTCTTCCATCCGGGGATACCAACACAGCTCCGATTCCATTACCGAACAAATTGATAGCTCCGTCAAAATACATTTCTCATACATCAGTTGGTTCTTTTTCCCTGTTCTCCACTTCGTTAACATGCTCATCAGGGAATTTAAAATCCAAGGCTTCATAATCTTGGATAGGGTTCTCTGCTAAAAAATCAGCGATTACACTACCCTTTACTGCCTTCCGGGTCATCTAGACAATGTCATATTGAGAGAGTATTACTTGCCATTTCGCTATCCTTCCTGGCACGAAAGGGCTTTCGAATACATACTTAATAGGATCCATCCTGGAGATGAGCCATGTCTTATGATTTAACATGTAGTGTTTAAGCCGATTTGCTGTCCAGGCTAACACGCAGCAAGTTTTCTCTAGGAAAGAGTACCTTGACTCACAATCATTGAATTTCTTGCTAAGGTAATAAATGGCCCTCTCCTTTCTGCCGGTATCAACATGCTGCCCCAGAACACATCCCATTGAGCTTTGTTGGACCGCCATGTACAGAATCAGTGGCCTTCCCACCACCGGAGGAACCAATATTGGTGGGTTTAACAAGTACTGCTTAATTTTCTCGAAAGCCTCTTGACAAACGGAATCCCATTGAGTGGTGTTGTTCTTTCGGAGTAGTCTAAAGATAGGCTCAGCTTTAGCAGTGAGGTTGGAAATAAATCTCGAGATGTAGTTCAACTTCCCCGAAAACTGCGCACATCTCTTTCTGTTTTTGGGGATGGCATCTCTTGAATAGCTCGAACTTTGTCTGGATCTACTTCTATTCCCTTTTCACTCACTATGAACCCCAACAACTTCCCAGATCTAGCTCCGAACACGCATTTCGCCGGGTTCAGTTTCAACTGATATTTCCTGAGTCTCTCGAATACTTTCCTCAGCACCTGTACATGGCTTTCTCCTCCCCTGGATTTGATGATCATATCATCCATGTACACCTCCACTTCTTTATGCATCATATCGTGGAATAACGTGACCATAGCGCGTTGGTAGGTAGCGCCAGCATTCTTTAATCCAAAAGGCATGACCCGATAGCAAAATACTCCCCATTGAGTGATAAAAGTAGTTTTCTCCTTGTCTTCCTCATCCATTGGGATTTGATTGTACCCAGATGCCCCATCGATACACTAACATCTGCCCAATCCCGCAGTATTGTCTACTAACACATCTATGTGTGGGAGAGGGAAATCATCTTTCAAGCTTGCTTTATTAAGATCCCTGTAATCAACGCACACCCTGACTCTTCCGTCCTTCTTCATCACTGGGACAACGTTAGCTATCCATTGGGGATATTTGACTACTTCCAGAAACCCAGCATCATACTGCTTTTTGACTTCATCCCTGACTTTGAGTAGTGTGTCAGGGTTCATTCTTCTTAGCTTTTGCTTTACTGGGATCGTCCCGGGAATTAGGGGAATTTTGTGCGTCACTATGTGAGGGTCTAAGCCAGTCATATCGTCATAGCTCCATGAAAATACATCCAGGAATTCTTTGAGCAAACTGACCATGTCTTCAAATTCTCCACTCTCCACAACTTTAAGTTCCCTTTTTATTTCTTCTGTGCCTAAATTCACGGTGTGTGTTTCGTCCCCGCAAGGCACTAGGGAAGGTTCATCTCTTTCATCCCTTTCTTCTACGAGTTCTCCCTCAGAATCGCTTAAAGTAATGGCAGTTATGGGGACTTCAAAATTAACCAGAGGAGTTTCTGAGTCTATTGGATTATTAGGTGTTAATTGATGAATGGTCCTGAAGAAACGAAAGCGGAACATATGATAAGAATGGATTTCAAAAGGAAAGGAAAAGAGAATTGGATATAAAATGCGCTATTAATTCATTAATATTCATATCATAAGAAAAGGGTCCATTTACAGTATTACACTTGCCACCATGGACAAAATGATCAAGTGTAGATAACCAAAGGTACTTTACTCAAAATTGAGTACAGGGATGTCCTCTGCCATCCAATTGTCCAGTTCTTGCCCTTCAGTTATTGGTGAGACTAGAGCTTCATACAAGGAATCGAGATGGATGACATCGATGGATGGTTCATCGGGTGATTCTTCAATTTTCTCCGGATTTTCAATGACCGGCTTGGTGAAGACCTCCGTGATTCTCGGGACTACCTTCATTTTCTCGATTTTCTGATCAAATCTTTGATCTCGAAGCATACTTCTCATCCAGAATCGTCCATCCATGAGGGCGTCTTCCTCATAACCCAAACCGCAACTACCAACCTTTTGGATAGCTGGTATAGGTTCGACAATCCCCTGTAATGTAGCGCCTAGCCCTTTGCCCATCTCATACCCATTCTTCAGCATCACCTTGGCTACCATAGCCGTAGCCTTTTCATTTCTGGAGGTGGTTTCTTGTAATTCAAGAGCCTGGAAAGAGCTTTCCAAGGATTCCTCGGTTGCTTCCACATAAGGAAGTGATTGCGGCTTGGTGACCAGCATGGCTTCCTCCCCTTTTACAGTGATGATTTTGCCGTCCATAATGTATTTAATCTTCTGGTGCAAGGTCGAAGGAACGGCATTTGCTGAATGGATCCAAGGCCTCCCCAACAACATAGTGTATGCGGGTTCAATGTTCATCACTTGGAACGTGACGTTGAAAATGCATGCGCTAATTTGGAGTGGCAAGTCTATGTCTCCCAGCACTTCCCTCCTTGTACCATCAAAAGCTCTTACCACCATAGCACTTTGACGTATGTTTGACCGGTCAACCGGTAGCCTGGCCAAGGTGGCATTAGGCAGTACGTTGAGCGCGGATCCATTATCAATAAGGACCTTGGCAACTATGCAACCTTTACATTTCACTGTCACATGCAGAGCCTTGGTGTGCGTTAAGCCTGCCGGGTCTATCTCTTCTTCTGAAAAAGTGACAAAGCTGGATGCCTGAATTTGTCCCACTATCTTTTCGAACTGCCTCGGTGTGATTTCGGGGTTCACGAAGGCCTGATCCAGAATTTTCTGCAAGGCTTGATGGTGCACCTCTGAGCTCAGAATTAGAGACAGCAGTGAAATTCGAGCAGGTGTCTTCCTTAACTGTTCTACCACGTCGTGCTCACTTTGCTTCATTATTTGAAGCAACAGTTCCTCCTCTTCTTTTGGTCTGGCAGGTTCTTCTTTCTCCGCTTTCTCAACCTCCTCTTCCGTATTTTCTCGTGGCTCTCCCATTTTTACTTTCCCTCTCTTCTTTTCCCTTTCTTCATTCCCGTAACATCTCCCACTTCGAGTTATATACTCAACTTCTTGCTCAAGTGGGGAAGATCTTGTGGTAGTGACGGGCTGGGGGTTTGGTTAGGGAGTAGCATTGTTAGAAGGTCCGGCGTAAGTCATCTTGAAGTGGTCATGGGGAGTGAAACACGGTTTAGGAGGTGCTGAGGGTGAAGCAAGGCTAGGAGCCGTTGTATTGCTCAATGCTCCTTGGGTGAAAACTTGGAAGTTATAGTTCCAAGGTACAGCATGGGTGTTTATGACTGGGAGCTGGGCCGAGATTCGGATAATCGTTACTGGTGGTGATGGTGCTGGGGCAGAGAAGGTCATTTTGTGGTTAGAGGTGGAGGCATTCTGGCTGAGCCGGGCTGTATTTACTCCGCCCTCCATCTTTGACTTTGCCTGGCATCTCAGAACTTTAAGGGACAGCAAGTTCTGGACCTCTTGTTTGAATTCCTCACAATTTTGCAGCTCATGGTTAGCTGCTCCTCTGTGATAGGGGCATCCCGTATTGTCTTCGGGTCTTGGCATTTGAGGGTAGAGGTATCCTTCCTTTACTGCTATTGTAAAAATTTCCTCAAAGTGAGGAATCAGTTGATCTACCTCCAAGGTTGACCCTTCTCCTTCCGAATCTATCATATTCGCACTATTGCCCGTACCATGATTGGGCAATGGGTTTGAGGTGACATTAGGGAGGGAGCCATTCCCTTCGATTTTCAGCCATCTATTTCTAATTAAAGCGTGCACCCTTCCCCTAAGCGCTCCACAATTATCAGTAGAGTGCCCTTGTGCCCCTCCATGATACTCGCATCGGGCACCGGCATCATACCACCTGGGATATGGCGGCTGAATTGGGTCAAGGAGAATCGGCACTATTTGATTTATACCGACGAGGTATCGGTATATTTCGCTGAGTGAGAGGAGAAGAGGTGGATCAGGGTTTCTTTGGGGTCTTGGGTTGTTTTGGGGTGGTCTGGGTTGAGTGGGTTGTGGAGGAGGTCTGGGCTGGTAAGTTGACGGTGGCGGATATTGTGGGCGTGGGTGAGGATAATTTGGGAGAGGGGGTGGAATATTTGCAATGGTTGGGCCATGAGGGGGAGGATATGGCCGGTAGTTATTTGGAGGTAATGAAAATTGGGTGTTCTGTCGGGTGATGGAGTGCACATCACCCTCTTTCTTCTTGCCAAAACTGGCAGTTTTCTTGGCAGGATTCTCAGTCAACTCCTGCAGTCGTCCCATCCTTAAGTTAGCTTCTATCCTCTCGCCAGCTTGGATGATGTCCGAGAAGCTGTTGGAGGTATTTTCAATCATCAGATTGAAATAAGGAGCCTTCAATGTCTCAATGAACAAGGAGCATAGTTCATTTTCAGTCACTGGGGGATACACTTCTGCGGCCTTCTCTCTCCATCTCTGGGCATATTCTTTGAAGCTTTCCCTATCTCTCTGCACTAGGTTTTGGAGGTCTCTCCTTGTGGGGGCAACGTCGCAATTGAACTTGTATTGTTTCAGGAAGGCGTCTGCCAAATCTTTCCAGGAGCGCAATTTGCTCCTGTCCAACTGAATACACCATCTCAGGGCTGCCCCGGAGAGACTCTCGTGGAAGAAGTGAACCAGGAGTCTATCGTCTTCTGTCAGGGCAGACATTTTGGCAATGTAGGTGGCCAGGTGAATGTGAGGATCTGAATTCCTGGTGTATTTGTCAAAGTCCGGGATTTTGAACTTGGGTGGCACCACCACATCTGGCACCAACCTCAGTGACGCCACATCGACTGAACCATACATGTTCAGCCCTGTTGACACCATATTTTGGCCGATCCCCAAAATCAATAAAACTTTGAAACCGACCCCCAGTACTAAGTCTCCTTTTGACAGCTAATCACATTTCCGATCCCTCTTTGATAGACAGTCACATTTCCGATCTCTCCTCCAAGAATTGAATCAATGCTAAGTCCTCACATCAGTCAAAGCCTTACCAGTCTATTAAATCGCTCACCGATCTCTCAAACCCATTGTCGAATCTCCGGACCAGTCAAGTATATTCCTGATCTCTGTTGACAAACGAAATGAACTAACACTAGATCTTTTCTTACCAGTTTTATTGCCGATCTCCCTTTCAAAAGTTTAAGAGCTAAGGTTTTGGTCCGGTTTAATAAGGATTCCGATCTTAAGTGTTCAAGTCAAATTTCCAATTTTAATCAAGTCCCGTTCAGCATTTCTTCCCTACCGATCTCATGCTTATTGTGCTTTCCGATCTCTTATGCTTAGATTAATAATTGCATTTAGTTCTTGTTTTGCTATGCTCAGACAATCAAATACTTAGGCAATTCAGAGATTTTCCAATCACATCCAATCATTGAACAAAGAGCGATTTCATTTCATACCAACATTTGTACAAGTCATTCTACATTTTGCTCATTTTCTCTCTCACCCTCGGCCTCCTCTTCACTTTCCTCCTCGCCTCCAGGAGCCAGGTCGGCCATCCAAGAGAAGTCCTCCTCTGGGTAACGCTTCTGGAGCTCGGCCAAGAGATCCTTGTGAGCGTTCACATAAGCACCGGCTATTCCTGTCACCATCTCTTCATCTTTTGCCTTAAGCTCCTCAGTAAGGTGAGCGACCTGAGCAGCTTCGTTGGCCCGGAGCGCCTGGACTTCTCCGATAACATGATCCCTTTCAGCCAGAACATGAGTCTGTTCGGCCAGCTTATCCTCATAGTACTTCATACACCCCTCTATTTGAGATATGTAATCCTGAGCGGATGAGAGTTGGGATCGGAGGGATGCCACTTCTTGACTCTTCTTCTCGACCTCCTTACCCAGGAGGTGAGCCTTTTCCCGGACTACGTCTTTGGTTCACTGTGCACTCTACATTCAAACTCATGGATCGGGTCAGGATGTCGTCAAGATTGTCCGGAGACAGTCTGTCCCGATCCTCCCGAAGGCAGATAGAAGACCCCAAGACTTTGGCAAAATCGGGGTTCTCCCGAACAGTCCGGTTGTTCTCCAGGGAAGCGATCAGCACTTGAGCGCCATGAGAAGGGGGCCTCGCAGAAGGTCGAGAACGACCCCCTTCTGTGCTTGGAGCAACTGGAGGAGGTCGAGGCGGCTCTTCTCATCGAGGAGGAGATCGGACAGCTTCTGCGATCGGCGGTCCCGAAGGTCGGGGCGGGCCTCCTTGTGTTTCCCCAGGTTCATGGCCAGGTGTTTGAAGTAGTGCCGAACGCTTCATCTCTTTTACCTTCCGGGAAATCTCTCTTTCTTTCTTCCGCTTCCTGGAACCCTCACCACCCGCCATACCTGCACAAAGAAGAGGTCAGTGAGATCGCTAAGGTCCTGAGATCTGAGATGTAGAAAATACCAATGCCGAGGTCAGAGAGCGGAAGTTCGCGATCTTGGCCGGTGATCAGCTGTATGGTCCAATGGTGCAGCTCGGCAGTCACCGCATCTAAACAGGAGAACTTCTGAGTGGCCGCCTGATTCTTCAGTTCCATCACTATTAGGCTTTCCTCCTTGTTCAGGGTAATACGCTTCGGAATCAAGGGCCCCTGGTGCCACCAGCTACGGGGGAAGTCCTCAAAGCAGGTCGAATTTTTGCTCCTCAGAATGAAGAAGCGGTTCTTCCAATTCTTAAGGGAGGAGGGCAGATCGGTAAAGAGCCCACAATGAGGCTTCGCCTGAAAAAACCAGTGCTCATCATCCTTTCGGCGAGTTAGCCTGTGCAGTTTGGCGAACACCTTAGCCGTAGGACTGATTCCCTTAGCTCGGCACAGGCCTCGGAAGGCTACTAAGATCCGCCACGAGTTAGGGTGAACTTGAGCAATGCACACTTGGTGATATTTTAGGACCTCCTTGAAGAAGTCATCCAGAGGGAACCGAAGACCGGCCTTTAACTGTTCCTCGTATACCATAACCATGTCATTCTCTTCAAAGAAGTGATCGGCTCGGTGATCGCCGTGACACCAGATAAGTTCGTACGAATCAGGACGAATATTGTACTCCTGGCTAAACAATTGCAGATCGGATTCTTGCAAGATCGATGGCAGCTCGTCCATAGGAAGATTCTCCCTCCCTGAAGAAGGTGCATGCCTTGATGGTACGATCCGCCCCCGAGCTGGAACGGAGACCCTAGGAGGTTCTGGCTGTGCGTTTGGCCCGACCACCTCTTCTTCATCAGACGACCACGAGAACTGAATGGAAGGAGGGCTCGTCGCTCTCTGACCCTCGGCGTCGCTCATTTTCAAAAGAAATAAAGAATTTAAACTAAAAAGAAGATCAAAGCCCTTACCGGAGTCTGATCGGCGTCGGAAGAACTTGAGAAAACGAGAGAACTTTGAAGTTGTGAGCAAGAGACTGAAAATGACATACAGGAGCAAATGGCTAACCCCGCCCCCTATTTATACTCGTCCGAGCATTTAATGCTCACGATGTTCGAACCTTTGCATCGGTTAGCGGGACTCGCCAGCTGTTCTGACACGTCTCACGCATATTCCCAAGATTCCATAAAGAGATCGGTTAATTATAGAGCGGCAGATCCAGGTGTTTCGAATTACGGATCAGATAAGTGTCATTCAGGTAAAGAATCAGATCGGATAATCATATTAGAGCTCGGAAAATAATTAATAAGATAATAATTGACAAAATAAAATCTTTATTTCCGAAAGATCGGATTACATCATTTGGGCGATCTCAAGAGATCGGAATACATTTCCAAAAGTCAGATTACATAATTTGGGCGATCTAAAGATCGGAATACATTAGAGATCTGATTACATCAAAAGGCCGATCTCTAAAAGATCAGCGGAACATCCTATCTAAAGAGGCCTGTGTCAATAGTCAACATTGTGACTGATCCACAGGGTGTCGCCGACCGGAGCTTAACCCGCTGTCGGAACACCCAATGTGGAGGAAAGCCGCTGTTGGAACACCCAATGTGGTGAGAAGCCGAATAAACTCGGAAGAGCAACCGCCAAGGGTCGGCGGAACATCAGCAATTTGCTCGGCCAAAATCGGTTCGCCGATTATGCTGGTGGAACGACTCGGGATCGACATGATCGAGATCCGCGATCCAGATCGGTTAATTGGTCCAGTTCTCTCACCATCATCAGACAAGGTTATGCGATCACCAGGATCATAAATTTTCAGTCGAGGAACAAAGAAGTCTATCGGAAAGGAATCAAAAACCACAATCATGACCGGAACGACCGCCGGAGCATCTAGAACTGGAAAGTGAGAAGGAAGAGAGGAAAATCAGATGAAGGAAAGTCTCTTTCGTCAGGGGTATATATAGGGGAAAACGGGCATTTATTGCTAAGGTAAAACGGTTGACGCCGGAATTGAGAGGAATTAATGCTTCGACCGGACCAGGGCTGATTAAGGGATCGGAATAATAGAGATCGGAAGATGGGAGATCAGCATGAGAGATCGGAATAGGAGCGTGTCAAGAAGATCGAAAAGGGGGAGGGATTGGAAGACAAAAAGAATAAGACAAATCCCAAATAACCGTCGTCAGAATCAGAGCCGAGGTAGTTAAAGCGTGGCAGACGAGATCTCCACTGCACGCCTAAGAATCGCCCACAATGCTGACAGGTGCCAGGGTATGTCATGACAGTCCTGTACATCCCAATCTACACCGTTGATCTCACTTGTAAGGACGAACCCGGAACCCTTGGATCAAGATAGAAGACGACAAGACCAGCGTCTTTCGCTCTTAGCCCTCAGATCGCTCCGGACAAGAGGATTTGAGACCGTCAGATTGAAAGAAGAAAAGGACGAATATTCTGAAGAATAATCTTAGCCGTTCATTTTGGTTCTCTTTAATTCTCAAGCATCCGATCATGTCCTTTGAAATCCTGACCCTCCATCTCCCTCAAAATAGATCTTGACCCTTCATGGAGAGCACCCGGTTCCTATAAATACCTGCATGAAAACTGTTCAGGGGGGGACGAAAAAAAAAGAAAGAAGGTTGTTACTATAGTGGAAGAACTCTGAAATTTAATTCAGATTATTACTCTGCTTTCATAAGAAGAGCTTTTGGAACCAGTTTCCTGAAGTGTTTTCTTAAAAGATTTTGAACACTGGAACTTTTCATTTTCAGCTCGTTCATTATCCAGTAGCATTCCCATTTTTCAGTTCCTGGTTATCTGTATTTTTATTTCCGTCGTCCATGTTCAATCTCATTTAAACTCGGGTATAATTCTGACTCGATTGCATTTAGTGAAGTACTCTTTGTTCCAAGGCAGACCTTAGTCTCCTGGCTACCAACTTGCGATTTTATTACGATCTGTGATTCTGTAGTTAGCTCACTAGATCCGACTTCTTACAGGTCAGTGTTCATATTGCCATTTTATTTAGTTATTGTTTCACGTAATTCCTTTTTTTTCTTTTTCATGCATGTTATTTTCTTTAAGGTCATATTACACTTGAAAATGCAAAGGTAGGTCGTGCTTTAGTTGGCTTCTGCGTCGGCCAAATCATATTTTTGTTGATCTTTATTATTTTTGAACGCAAGTCATCTAGTCCTGAATAATATATAAGTGGTTAGGATAAAAATAGGTAACTGTATTTTAGGGGTCTCTTTGAAAAAAGAGGGTCTAAATAACACGTCAGGGGAAATAGCTAAATTGAATCACTAGGCTGACGTAGAAGACAGGCCGGCATAACACCATAAGACGGAATAAAGATCAAATCTCAGATGAGTAAAATGGAACAGAGGGAATACTGGTAAGGCGACCACATGGGAGGTCGGTAAAATTTAGTCCGGCATCCCTTATTTAGTCACAAAGTACCAATAAGTTAAAGGAAGCCTTATTACGACCCTTGGCATCTTTAAATACTAGAACTCTTAAACTTAGGCTTTTAAGATATACAGCTGTGATCAAATTTCGAAGAGATCGGAGGAGAGTTCTTATCCGGTCTCAATTCAAAATTTTAATAAATATTAAATAAAGATCGGAGGAGAGTTCTTATCCGGTCTCAACTCAAAATTTTAATAAATATTAAATAGAGATCGGAGGAGAGTTCTTATCCGGTCTCAACTCAAAATTTTAATAAATATTAAATAGAGATCGAAGGAGAGTTCTTATCCGGTCTCAACTCAGAATTTTAATAAATATTAAAGAGTTCGAAGAAGAGTTCTTACCCGATTCTTAAATTTTAATAAAATATTTCTTTCAAATAAAATTAACATACAACAGTAGCTCACTAAGGTTGTCTCATTTACTTATGTATCTGGGTGATCCAAATTTAGTGAAAAATCAAATGTTCCTTTTGTCAAAAGGATAACATGTCCATTCAAGCCCTCCTAACTAATGCAAAGTTAAATCTACTTACCCTTATTAAGGGACGAGGTGGGCTGCCTAACACCTTCCCCACCCGTTTACGGACCCCGAACCTAGAATCTCTGCCTTGAAGTGGTTTCATTTCAATTTATCTTCATAAACGGTTTTCTTTAATTTCCCTCAAAATTAAAGTGGCGACTCCTCACTCTTTCCCACTTCGGTGAGGGTTCGTTCAGGCGACCGCAAAACACCTTGCGACAGCTTGGCGACTCCGCTGGGGATCTGTCCTAATTTAACCCCGGTCTAGAGGTCTAAAAAGTAGATTTAATTTTCCAATCAAATTATAGTTAGGTGGGCTCACCCGGCGATAGTTTACGTGTTAATTTTTGTTTATTCTTACTAACTGTTCCGCTTGTTTTGCTTGTTTTGCTTGTTTTATCCTCCTACAGTGCTCTTCGTTTCGAAAAAAAAGGGAAAAAGGAAAAATGGGAAGAATAAAATCCCCCTGAATTGGGAAGAGGTAAAGGTGTCCCTTCACACACTGAACACTCACATGATGTCCTCACACACTTCGGTCCTATACCCGGGCTTTCTTACCCTTTTAGGAAAGTAGGAGGGGGTCATGTAGCGGTACCCGTGGGTTTTACCCCGTTAGTATCCGTGAAGGCTTCTGCTCAGATTGAAACTCGTTCTATCCACTGTGATACTCGTGGAATTTTCCCGATAATATCATGGTTATAGAACGAGGCTCTACTGTTACAGTAGGGGCAATTTGGGAACCTGTGGCTTTTAGAAAATTAGACCTTGAGCTAAACTATCACAATAGCCGAAGTCGTAGTAAGCTACCTTATAAGATAGAACTATCCAATTAGGTAGCACTCATCCCAGATCGAGTCTCCTATGCTAGGACAAAAGGGGCATACTTACTCTTACCTGCTCGCTTTAATTTCCTTTTGTTCGTTTTTGTGAGGGTAATCTTGAATTCTACTGAAACACCTACACATTTTCCTACTTTGATAAATGTGTATGTGTCACCCTGCCAACAGTATGATTCAAAATTACCCAAATTTATCTTACTAACGAGTTTTTCCACAGGCATCATCAAACCAAGAGTCTGTGAAAAGGATAAGGCATCATTTTTATCATGGCATCCTCGAGTCAGTCGGCAGAAGAAGTTCAGAATGCTGGACTTTGGTCCAAATCAACTCATACACCAGTACCCTCGCAAAATAATGTTTCCAAGGCACATGCTAGCTTACTACCCTCATGGGATCTGAATAAAATTGAGGTCAGAATGAACAGCCTCGAGGGTCTGTCTAATGGATGGAGGTCGCTTCCCGATCAGGTCAAGGCACGATTTGAAAGGAAATACGGGAAAATTGCAACCCTAATGCGAGTCAAGGTCCAAATCCCGGCATTAAAGGCCATGCTGTCAGTTTGGAATCCTAAGTACGAGATATTCTCTTTCATTGACATTGATACAGTTCCCACTATGGAAGAATATCAGGCATTACTAGAGATTTCTTACTCAACACAGAATTGGATCTACCTACACCTTGAGCATAGGCAGACCTGGAAACGATTAACACATTTGTTGGGTATTCTTTCGGAGGAGGCAAAGTCAAAAGAAACTGTCAAAGGGAACACGCATGGATGGTATTAGACCTACCTCGAGAAGCGGTTAGATCAATACCTCCAAGAGAAACAGTGGGATCAAGCTTCAGTAGCACTCGCATTGGGAATCTATGGCCTGATTTTGTTCCCGGGACCATTAGGAATCATAACCTGCAGCACGGTGGAAGTATTCTGGACGGTAGAAAGGCAGGAGGTCAATCCGATACCGGCAATTCTTGCGGATACCTTATTAACCCTTACCTACTGCAGACAACAGGGTAAAGGGTCCATCAAGTGTTGTTCTCAATTGTTATATCTCTGGATTATCAGTCACATATGCCCTGTGGAGACAAAGGGATTGACTTGGTACCTTGACCAGCCTCCTATTGAGAAGATGACCCGATTAATAATCAGTCCGAAGAATGAACAGCAGTGGCGGGAACAGATTTTGAGTTTCAATAGCCATGATTATTGTTGGAGGAAGTCAGGCGTCAGCCAATCCGCTTTGATCAACACGGAGGTAATCACCAGGTATCCTCGATCGGAGTAACCGGATACACAAGTTACACTCGCATTGGTAATGAGGCGCTTTGGCTCAACACGCACTAATCGACATTGAAGAATACCACCAAGGTCATTTCTACCATGAGCTCAAGGAAGAGGAAGGGTTGAAAATGGCTCGCAGATCCTGGGAAAACATCTCTCTGATGGAAAGGTCGCCTAAAGGTCCAAGTGCCACACGCGATTATCTTGAATGGAGGGCTGACAGAGACCGAGAACACTCAACTATAGAATTCGAAGACAGCGACCCTCGCCGAAACGTCCTATTAGAAGAAGCTGATAACCGTCTGGATGACTCATTACAAAAGGCAAATACCGAGAACTCACAACTGCAAGAACAAACAAAACAGTTGGAAGACCAACGGCAGCGCCTTAAAAGAAAGGTGAGAAGACTCAGGGAAGAGGCAAGGGCCGAAAAGATAAGGTTAGAAGAGCAGGAAGTACGGTGGGAAAAGGAAAGAGACTCTCTTCAAGCTGAGGTCAAAGAAATGAAGATGCAGAATAGTAAGCTTCAGGAAAAAATGAAATACCAAGAAATACTCGTTGAAGAGTATAAACAAGAAAACAAAAAGAAGAAGCTCGAATTGAAAGAACAGGCACTACTCATCAACGATATTTTGAAAGAATGTGCTAAGGAAAGGAAGGAGAAAGAAAGACAAGCTGCTCTCTATCAAGAGCTGAAAGAGAATGTTGACCAGCTGGAGAGAACGATAGCACAGGGAAGGCAAGAACTCCTACCTGAATCCGAGTATGCTCTAAAAGCATTCAACCCTGCCAAACAAGAAGAAAGGTTATATGAGTATCTCAGAAAATGTCATCTCATTATAAAGAACCTTCCAGAGCCTAGGCCGATGTAAAGAATACGGTGTACGAATTATTCAGTTAATGAAATGATTTTTGGACCATTGTTTAGCAAATTTGTGAATGAATAATATGACTCCCGTAGGAACTTCCTCGCTAGGGTTATGTGAAAAATTGAATGCGCTATATGGACACGTATCATAAATGCGCATTCAATCCAGTCATTCACGGTCAGACTATCAAACGATGCCATGATAAAATTAATGCAATCATCCTTTCGCAGATTTCGTTCTGGCTCCCAAACGCCACTGTATCCTTCGTCCGAACAAGGGCTTTTATTTTTTACAAAATTCAAAATTCATTAAAAACCTTTTTACTTCTTACAGGAAATCAACATTGCTTCAAACAAGGCAAGTCCGACCAAACACACGGTTCAACCCAAGCGAGTGTACTTAACAAGATCTTGAACAAAGAAGATAATGGAAGATCAGGAACAAGTACAGAACCTACAAGGGCAGGTTTCTGAATTGAAGGATTAGGTCTCAGAACTTATGAGACTAATGAGGGAAATGTCCCAGAATAAACCCACAGCAGAGCCTAGCCTACCGCTACCTCCTCCACCTACAACAATGGATCCCCATCAAGCTTCAACTTCTTTTACCTTTCAGTCACCTATTCCGGACCCGACAATCACTGTCAATCCGGCTACCATAAATAATGATTTACCTTACTCTCATTACCCAGCTGTTTCAAACACCGACCCATACCCTTCAATCCTAATCCCACCAGTACACTCCGCCCCTCATCTCCCAAATGGGGGAGTATTCCATGCAGTGGGAGGGGAAAATAAGACAAAAGAAAGCGAGAAACTATCTGCTCTAGAGGAGAGATTAAGGGCAATCGAAGGACTGAATATGTATGGTTCAGTCGATGTGACATCTCTTAGATTGGTTCCTGACGTGGTTGTGCCGCCTAAGTTCAAGGTCCCTGATTTCGACAAGTACACTGGGAATTCAGATCATCGCATTCACTTGGCCACCTATATCGCCAAGATGTCTGCTCTGACAGAGGATGACAGACTGCTGGTCCACTTCTTTCATGAGAGCCTCTCCGGGACACCTTTGAGATGGTGTATTCAGTTGGACAGGAACAAATTGCGCTCCTGGAAGGATTTAGCTAATGCCTTCTTAAAGCAGTACAAATTTAACTGCGATGTGGCCCCCACAAGGAGGGATCTTCAAAACCTGGTACAGAGGGACAGGGAAAACTTCAAGGAGTATGCCCAGAGATGGAGAGAAAAGGCGGCAGAAGTACACCCTCCGGTGACTGACAATGAGCTGTGCTCTCTGTTCATTGAGACTTTGAAAGCCCCCTATTTCAATTTGATGATTGGGAACACTTCCAAAAGCTTCTCTAACATCATACAGGCCGGTGAAAGAATAGAGGCTAATCTAAGAATGGGACGGTTGCAGGAGTTGGCTGAGAACCCTGCGAAAAAGACTGCCAGCTTTGGCAAGAAAAAGGAGGGCGATGTGCATTCTGTCACCCGTCAAAACAATTATTCCCCATTCCCTCAAAACAATTATCGGCCATATCCTCCCCCTCATGGCCAAACAGTCGCAAACATTCCACCTCCTTTCCCTAATTATCCACACCCGCGCCCACAATATCCCCCACCTACAAATTACCAACCGAGACCGCCTCCTCCTCCTGCTCAGCCGAGACCACCACAAAACAACCCAAGACCCCCAAGAAACCCTGATCCACCTCTTCCCCTCCCGCTCAGTGAAATATACCGATATCTTGTTGGTATAAACCAGATAGTACCAGTTCCCCTAGACCCAATTCAGCCTCCATATCTCAGGTGGTATGATGCCACTGCCCGTTGTGAGTATCATGGAGGGGCACAAGGGCATTCAACTGACAACTGCGGGGCACTCAGGGGAAGAGTGCATGCCCTAATCCGGAATGGGTGGTTGAAGATTGAAGGGAATGGCTCTCTTCCCAACGTTACGTCAAACCCGTTGCCCAATCATGGTGCAGGCAATGGTGTGAACATGATAGAATCTGGGGATGAAAGGAAAGAGTCCCCTGAAGAACCATCCATTGGTGTCATCCATTTCGATTCCTTGTATGAAGCTCTAGTCTCACCGATAGCTGAGGGGCAGGAACTAGACAACTGGACGGCAGAGGACATCCCTGTACTCAATTTCGAGTAAAGTACCTTTGGTTATCTACACTTGATCATTTTGTCCATGGTGACAAGTGTAATACTGTAAATGGACCTTTTCTTATGGCATAAACGTTAATGAATTAATAGCGCATTTTAAATCCAATTCTCTCTTTCCTTCCTTTTGAATTCCATCCTTATAATACGTTCTATTTTTATTCATTCGGGACCATTCATCAATTAACACCTAATAATCCAATAGACTCAGAAATTCCTCTGGTTAATTTCGAAATCCCCATAACTGCCATTACTTCAAGTGATTATGAGGAAGACCTTACAGAAGAAAGTAATGAAAAGGACGAGCCTTCCCTCGTGCCTTGTGGAGACAAAACGCACACCATAAACTTAGGCACAGAAGAAGTAAAAAGGGAACTTAAGGTAGTGGAGAGTGAAGAATTGGGAGATATGATCAGTTTGCTTAGAGAATTCCTCGACGTATTTTCCTGGAGCTATGATGATATGGTTGGTTTGGACCCCCAGATAGTGACGCACAAAATTCCCCTAATTCCGGGGACAATTCCGGTAAAGCAGAAGTTAAGAAGAATGAATCCCGACACACTGCTCAAAGTTCGGGATGAAGTCAAGAAACAGTATGACGCTAGGTTCCTGGAAGTGGTCAAATACCCCCAATGGGTGGCTAACGTCGTCCCGGTAATGAAGAAGGACGGGAGAGTCAGGGTTTGTGTTGACTACAGGGATCTTAATAAAGCAAGCTTGAAAGACGATTTCCCTCTCCCTCACATTGATGTGTTAGTTGACAATGCTGCAGGATTGGGCAGGTGTTCGTGTATTGATGGGGCATCAGGGTACAATCAGATCCCAATGGACGAGGAAGACAAGGATAAAACTGCTTTCATCACTCAATGGGGAGTATTTTGCTATCGGGTCATGCCTTTCGGGTTGAAGAATGCTGGTGCTACCTACCAGCGCGCAATGGTCACATTATTCCACGATATGATGCATAAAGAGGTGGAAGTGTATGTGGATGATATGATCATTAAATCCAGGGGAAAGGAGAGCCATGTACAGGTGATGAGGAGGGTATTCGAGAGACTCAGAAAATATCAGCTGAAACTGAACCCTGCCAAATGCATATTTGGAGCTAGATCTGGGAAATTGTTGGGATTCATAGTAAGTGAGAAGGGAATAGAAGTAGATCCAGACAAAGTTCGAGCTATTCAAGAAATGCCATCCCCAAAAACAGAAAGGGAGGTGCGCAGTTTCCTGGGAAAATTGAACTACATATCAAGATTTATTTTCAATCTCACCGCTAAAGCCGAGCCTATTTTTAAACTACTCCGAAAGAACAACACCACCCAATGGGATTCAGTTTGTCAAGAGGCTTTTGAGACAATCAAGCGGTATCTATCAAACCCACCAGTGTTGGTTCCACCCATGGCGGGGAGACCTTTGATCCTGTATATGGCAGTCCAACAGAACTCGATGGGATGTGTTTTGGGACAACATGACGATACTGGCCGAAAGGAAAGGGCTATTTATTACCTGAGCAAAAAGTTCAATGATTGTGAGTCAAGATACTCTTTCTTAGAAAAGACTTGCTGCGCATTAGCTTTGAATCGCCTCAGGCACTACATGCTGAATCACAAGACATGGCTCATCTCCAGGATGGATCCTATCAAATATGTATTCGAAAGCCCATTCGTGCCAGGTAGGATAGCCAAGTGGCAGGTCATACTCTCCCAATATGACATAGTCTATATGACCCGGAAGGCAGTGAAAGGTAGCGTGATCGCTGACCTCCTAGCAGAAAATCCTATCCAGGATTATGAAGCTCTGGATTTTGAGTTCCCTGATGAGCATATTAATGAAGTAGACTGCGAAGAAGAGGGGCCAACCGATGTATGGGAAATGTATTTCGACGGAGCTGTCAATTTGTCCGGTAATGGAATTGGAGCTATATTGATATCCCCAGATGGAAAGCACTTCCCGATAGCTGTCAAGTTGAGGTTTGACTGCACCAACAACGTCGCGGAATACGAAGCTTGTGTGATGGGCCTACAGGCTGCAATCAAAATGAAAATCAGGAAGTTGAAGATATATGGAGACTCAGCCCTGATTATTTATCAAGTCAAGGGAGAATGGCAAACTAAGGATCCGAAGCTGATCCCATATCAGAAGTACTTATTGAAGCTGATTAAGAAATTCGAAGAAATCTCTTTCACTCACCTTAGTCGAGACAAGAATCAATTTACTGATGCCTTAGCCACTCTAGTTGTTATGGCTCAAATCGAAGAAGGGCAGATGGCTCAGATATTGAAGATTGAGACAAGGAATGAGCCAGCTTACTGCTTCATGATTGAAGAAGAGCCCGATGGTAAGCCTTGGTATCATGACATCCTGGCCTACTGCAGAACCAGAGAATTCCCTTTGGGAGCAAGCAAAAACGAAAAGAGGATGATTCGGAGGTTAGCGCTGGGATACTTTCCCAGTGGAGAAACCCTATACAAGAGAGGGTCCAACGGTGAACTGTTGAGATGTGTGGATGCAAAAGAGGCGAAGAAAATCCTTTTTGAGACTCATGAGGGAAATTGTGCAACCCATGCCAATGGGCACATGATGGCTAAGCAAATCATGCGACGGGGATATTTTTGGACTACAATGGAAAAGGATTGCATCGAGTATTTCCGAAAATGCCATAAGTGTCAAATCTATGCAGATCCGATAAATGTGCCGCCTCATAAATTGATTAACCTCGCCTCACCATGGCCTTTCGCAATGTGGGGCATCGATGTGATCGGTCCCATCAACCCTAAGGCATCCAATGGGCACAGATTTATCCTAGTAGCTATCGACTATTTTTCTAAGTGGGTCGAAGCCACGTCATACACCCATATCACGCAGAACACGTTTCTCAAATTCCTCAGAAACAATATCATCTGCCGGCATGGCCTCCCTAATGAAATCGTCACTGATAACGCTAAGAATCTGAATGGTCCAAGGATTCAGAAATTGTGTGATCAATACAAAATCCGACACCTCAATTCCTCCCCGTACCGTCCCCAGATGAATGGAGCGGTGGAAGCTGCAAACAAAAACCTCAAGAGGATAATCCGAAAAATGACGGTCACGTATAGGGATTGGCATGATATGCTTCCTTATGCTCTCCACGCATACCGGACTTCTGTAAGAACCTCAACCGGGGCAACTCCATACTCACTGGTTTTCGGGATGGAAGCGGTATCACCTATTGAAGTTGAAATTCCTTCCCTAAGGATTCTGAAGGAATCAGGGATTGATGAGTCAGAATGGATCCAGTCAAGGTTGGATCAGTTAAACTTGCTAGATGAGAAAAGGTTAGTAGCAGCATGTCATGGGCAGTTATACCAAATGAGGATGGCTAGAGCATTTGATAAAAGCGTTCGCCCACACGAATTCCAACCCGGGGACCTAGTTCTGAAGAAAGTATTGCCGAATCAAAACGATCCCCAGGGCAAATGGTCACCAACCTACGAGGGACCCTATTTGGTTAAAAAGGCATTTTCTGGAGGAGCCTTGATCTTGACCCACATGGACGGTGAAGAGTTTCCGAGACCTGTGAATGCTGACACCGTCAAGAGATACTATGCCTAAAAAAAAAAAAGGGGGGAAAAGTAGGAGTGAAAACCCGAAAGGGCGCTCCTAGCAAAATGTGTGAAAGAAGGCGAAAACCCCGAAGGGGCGCTTTCTGTAAAATGAGTGAAGGATGAAAACCCGAAAGGGCGTCCTGAAAGAGCGCGAAAAAAAAAAAAAAAAAAAAACCTAGGGGTGAAAACCCGAAAGGGCATCCCACGAACCAAAAGGGAGAAATGAGGAACGGGGTATGAAACCGAGAATGGAGAGGCAACCATCACGGCATGAGGCTTCAGAAAACTTGAAATAATGGCAGTTAAGGGATTTCAAAATCAGCCACAGGGAATATGTGAGAGCTATCCTTGTACCCTTCTTCTTTGAAACTTCTTCTTTGTTTTTATTAAAACCGTAATAAAATCACACTTCATTCCCCATGTTTCTATCTTTCCCTTATATTTATCTTTCTGCAATCTCGTTATTTAATGCGCTATTTAAATCAGTTAAAACTTTTGCCATAAGATTAAGATTTGACAATTGATAACCTCACGTACTTTACTATGAGATTTGCAGGGAATGACCTAAAAAAAAAACAAAAAAAACAAAAAAACTAGAGGTGAAAACCCAGAAGGGCGCTTCTAGTCATATAGACGAAGGGGAAGTAAAAACCCGCAAGAGCGCTTTTCGGGAGAAAGAAAAAACAGAAAAGGGGCATTTGAAGAAATGGGGTCATAGGTTAAGTCTTGCAACTCGTCCTCCATTCATCATTGGTCTTCGAGATTCTGTTAAGTACACTTCATTGGGGAAGAACTTCTCGTGTCCAGATTAGGCTTGCTTTGTAAGTGCAATTTAAATTTCCTGTTATCAACCTCTGGTTCCTTGATCTAAGTTGATTTTAATTTCCTGCAATTTACATTTCCTCTTATCAACCTCTGGTTCCTTGATCTAAGTTGATTTTAATTTCCTGCAATTTACATTTCCTGTTATCAACCTCTGGTTCCTTGATCTAAGTTGATTTTAATTTCTAGCAATTTAAATTTCCTGTTATCAACCTCTGGTTCCTTGATCTAAGTTGATTTTAATTTCCTGCAATTTAAATTTCCTGTTATCAACCTCTGGTTCCTTGATCTAAGTTGATTTTAATTTCCTGCAATTTACATTTCCTGTTATCAACCTCTGGTTCCTTGATCTAAGTTGATTTTAATTTCCAGCAATTTAAATTTCCTGTTATCAACCTCTGGTTCCTTGATCTAAGTTGATTTTAATTTCCTGCAATTTACATTTCCTGTTATCAACCTCTGATTCCTTGATCTAAGTTGATTTTAATTTCCAGCAATTTAAATTTCCTGTTATCAACCTCTGGTTCCTTGATCTAAGTTGATTTTAATTTCCTGCAATTTAAATTTCCTGTTATCAACCTCTGGTTCCTTGATCTAAGTTGATTTTAATTTCCAGCAATTTAAATTTCCTGTTATCGACCTCTGGTTCCTTGATCTAAGTTGATTTTAATTTCCTGCAATTTACATTTCCTGTTATCAACCTCTGGTTCCTTGATCTAAGTTGATTTTAATTTCCAGCAATTTAAATTTCCTGTTATCAACCTCTGGTTCCTTGATCTAAGTTGATTTTAATTTCCTACAATTTACATTTCCTGTTATCAACCTCTGGTTACTTGATCTAAGTTGATTTTAATTTCCAGCAATTTAAATTTCCTGTTATCAACCTCTGGTTCCTTGATCTAAGTTGATTTTAATTTCCAGCAATTTAAATTTCCTGTTATCAACCTCTGGTTCCTTGATCTAAGTTGATTTTAATTTCCTGCAATTTACATTTCCTGTTATCAACCTCTGGTCCCTTGATCTAAGTTGATTTTAATTTCCAGCAATTTAAATTTCCTGCCAATTTTAATTTCCAGCAATTTAAATTTCCTGCCAATTTTAATTTCCTGCAATTTAAATTTCCTGTTATCAACCTCTGGTTCCTTGATCTAAATTGATTTTAATTACCTGCAATTTACATTTCCTGCTATCAACCTCTGGTTCTTTGATCCAAGTTGATTTTAGTTCAACTTCTGTTGCCAATTTTTAGGTCACCAACTTAAGTGTGCTTTAGCTCCCTAACTTTGAACACCTAATCGTCCAAAATATGAGTCTGAATCTTTACATAATTCCTACACGAGAAATTTTCCCTTTAATAGAAATTATGTAAAGAGGGGCAGCTGTTGACACCATATTTTGGCCGATCCCCAAAATCAATAAAACTTTGAAACCGACCCCCAGTACTAAGTCTCCTTTTGACAGCTAATCACATTTCCGATCCCTCTTTGATAGACAGTCACATTTCCGATCTCTCCTCCAAGAATTGAATCAATGCTAAGTCCTCACATCAGTCAAAGCCTTACCAGTCTATTAAATCGCTCACCGATCTCTCAAACCCATTGTCGAATCTCCGGACCAGTCAAGTATATTCCTGATCTCTGTTGACAAACGAAATGAACTAACACTAGATCTTTTCTTACCAGTTTTATTGCCGATCTCCCTTTCAAAAGTTTAAGAGCTAAGGTTTTGGTCCGGTTTAATGAGGATTCCGATCTTAAGTGTTCAAGTCAAATTTCCAATTTTAATCAAGTCCCGTTCAGCATTTCTTCCCTATCGATCTCATGCTTATTGTGCTTTCCGATCTCTTACGCTTAGATTAATAATTGCATTTAGTTCTTGTTTTGCTATGCTCAGACAATCAAATACTTAGGCAATTCAGAGATTTTCCAATCACATCCAATCATTGAACAAAGAGCGATTTCATTTCATACCAACATTTGTACAAGTCATTCGGCTGGGGGATCACCCCCAGCCTGATCTACATTTTGCTCATTTTCTCTCTCACCCTCGGCCTCCTCTTCGCTTTCCTCCTCGCCTCCAGGAGCCAGGTCGGCCATCCAAGAGAAGTCCTCCTGCAGGTAACGCTCGGAGCTCGGCCAAGAGATCCTTGTGAGCGTTCACATAAGCACCGGCTATTCTGTCACCATCTCTTCATCTTTTGCCTTAAGCTCCTCGATGGGTGAGCGACACGAGCGGCCGTTGGCCGAGCGCTGGACTTCTCCGATAGCATGATCCCTTTCGGCCCGAACATGAGTGCATTGGCGGCTTATCCTCATAGTACTTCATACGCCTCTATTTGAGATATGTAATCTCGAGCGGATGAGAGTTGGGATCGGAGGATGCCACTTCTTGACTCTTCTTCTCGACCTCCTTACCCAGCGGTGAGCCTTTTCGGACTACGTCTTTGGTTCACGGGCACTCTACATTCAAACTCATGGATCGGTCGGGATGTCGTCAAGATTGTCCGGAGCGATCTGTCCGATCCTCCAAGGCGGATAGAAGACCCCAAGACTTTGGCAAAATCGGGGTTCTCCCGAAACGATCGGTTGTTCTCGAGCGATCAGCACTTGAGCGCCACGAGAAGGGGGCCTCGCAGAAGGTCAAGAACGACCCCCTTCTGTGCTTGGAGCAACTGGAGGAGGTCGAGGCGGCTCTTCTCGTCGAGGAGGAGATCGGACAGCTTCTGCGATCGGCGGTCCCGAAGGTCGGGGCGGGCCTCCTTGTGTTTTCCCAGTTCATGGCCGGGTGTTTGAAGTAGTGCCGAACGCTTCATCTCTTTTACCTTCCGGGAAATCTCTCTTTCTTTCTTGCGCTTCCTGGAACCCTCACCACCCGCCATACCTACACAAAGAAGAGGTCAGTGAGATCCCTAAGGTCCTGAGATCTGAGATGTAGAAAATACCAATGCCAAGGTCAGAGAGCGGAAGTTCGCGATCTTGGCCGGTGATCAGCTGTATGGTCCAATGGTGCAGCTCGGCGATCCACGCATCTAAACAGAGAACTTCGAGTGGCGCTGATTCTTGATTCCATCACTATTAGGCTTTCCTCCATGTACACGGTAATACGCTTCGTAATCAATGGCCCCTGGAGCCACCGGCATCGGGGAAGTCCTCAAAGCAGGTCGAATGTTTGCTCCTCAGAATGAAGAAGCGGTTCTTCCAATTCTTAAGGGAGGAGGGCAGATCGGTAAAGAGCCCACAATGAGGCTTCGCCTGAAAAAACCAGTGCTCATCATCCTTTCGGCGAGTTAGCCTGTGCAGTTCGGCGAACACCTTAGCCGTAGGACTGAACGAAACTTAAGATCCTTAAAACTGGAAACCTGATCTGAACACTTAAGATCGGAAGCATCATTAAGCCGGATTAAAACCTTAACTTTATTGGACAACTATCTACAATATTTATGAATGGGGGATCGGATGGCATGAAGACCTAATGTTGGTTCAATTTCATTTGACAAGAGAGATCGGAAATGTGATTGACTGGCCAAAACTTGGTAATTGATTTGAGAGATCGGATAGGATTTAAATGATATGGAGACTTAGTACTGGTTCGATTCCTTTTGAAGAGAGATCGGAAGTGTGATTAGCTGGCAAAGAGAGACTTGGTGCTGGGGATCGGTTTCAAAGTTTATTGATTTCGGGGATCGGCCAAAATATGGTGTTGACAAATCCCTTTGTTGAAAGATATACTTCAATCTTTTCTGTTCGATGTATATCTTACACACTTCACTATACAGGTAGTGCCTTTAGATTTTTAGTGCAAAGATAATAGCCGCCATTTTCAGATCATGAGTGGGGTAGTTCTGCTTGTGCTTCTTTAACTATCTTGAAGCATAAGCCGCCACTTTATCATGTTGCTTCAAAACACACCCTAATTTAACTCTAGAAGCAACACAATATACTGTATACCCTTCTCCAATCATAGGCAAAGTTAACACAAGAGCTGAAATTAAACAGTGTTAGTAGTATGCCCTAGAGCATATCATTTAGTATGTATCTTGTACATATTTTTATTAATAAAAGGCATTTCCACTTTTTCGTTTACATAATATATTTATGTGTAATAGAAAATGTCCATTGATATTTTGTTAGAAATATTATTCTTAAGTTGTTAAGAATATGAGTGACAATATTTCTAGCACAAAGTATCATAAATAGGTTCACAATCGAGGATACTTCATAATAAGGACATGACTTATCCAGAAAGATTGTATTCATGTTTGTTCCCAAGTTATTTATATGAGATATAAATAAGATGGAATGGTGAGTCTCATGCCATATAACAAACATGATAGGCACTTATAAATGATAAGTAGGCCGAACCAGTGACACTTATGACAAGCACATGGAGTTTACTCTTGTCAATGTTTTGTCATAAATCATATCAGTGCATATAATCTTTAGACCTAAGATACACAGTTATCTTGTATATAGGTAGTTTGAGTTTGATACTGCTTTCATACTTGTACTGTGTTTGGGTATATGGGCATCTGTTGGCTCCTACTAGTTATATATGGAGGTAGGTGTTGATCAAGATGGAATCTGTTCCTCTAAGTAAATAGAGATAAAATCCTATGTTCATTTAATTGTTCTTGATGTTTCAAGTTCTGGCCAGACAGATAGATTTATTCAGAAAAGAGTTTCTGATGAGAAAATCTTTTTAATCAAGAACTGGAATTAAAAGAGAACATAATATTCATAGCAAATGGAGTTTGACATAAACCATGACTCTAGCTTGAGTTGGGATTTTATAACAGAGAGATTCTAGTGCATGGTAACATATGATTATAGGTTCATTTAAGGTAAACCTTATTACTAATTGGGTGGCCATGGCATGCTATGCTAGGTGTTAACCATGGTCTATGAGGTGCATAAAATGATTTAGAGAAATCATTTATAGTAAGAAAGAGTTCTGATGATATTAAGAGTTGATATCATGTCTCATTGCCAATTAGTGATGAGCCTAGTAAGTCACACACATACACAAGTTATCACCTATTTAAATATGATTTAATTAATTAATTAAAGAGTTTAATTGATTAATTAAATAGGTTTAATTTGCAATTAAATTGCAAAGTCTCTAGCGTGACTTGAAATCAAATCTAGATTATTAGATGTATAATATAAGTTAAATTTATATTTAAAGTGTTTAAATATGGATTTAATTAATGAGAAATTAATTAATAGAGATTAATTAATTAATTTATATTTGATATAAATTAGAAGAAGAAAAAAAAATAATTATTTTGGGTTAAGAACTCAAAATTAAGACTCAGGGGCATTTTGGTCATTTCACAGTGTGACACGTGGCACCATGAGATGGTGACACATGGGATTACACATAAGCTTGCCAAATATTTTTTAATCATGTAAGATGATTAAAATCAAGATTAAATATAGGTTTGACACTTGGCACAATGTGATTGGGTCACTTAAACCTAGAGCTAATCAAAGGGTGACATGTGGCAAGGGTTTAATGTGTTAACCTAGCTATTTAAGTGTTGTTATGAAAAGAAAACAACCAGCAGCCACTCCTCTCCTTTGTCATGCCATTTTGAGGCTCTTCATCTATTCTTCTTCATCTCTCATCAATTCAAAGAGATTAGCCATCAATCTCTTAAATTTAGAACGCTAGAAATTGTTTCTAGCGTCCTGTTTACATCTCTAATCTCTTGAAAGGCAGAATTTGAATTTCTAATTAATAGAAAAAGCTTTAGAAGCTGTTCAAGGGCTGCCATAGGTGTTCTTGGTGTGGACAAGCTAGAGGGACAACATCTGGTGTCCTGAAGACGAATCTCAAAGGCGCAGACACGCTGCAGTACATCAAGAGGTTAGTGTAATCGTTTTTTATTTAATCTAGGGTTCTAAAATTAATCTGATTAATTTTAAAATCTGAAATGGAAAATACAGATCCAAAAACATATTAAAAGAGTTTTAATATGTTGTTTATCATTGAAATCAAATAGATAAAAATAAATCTTGCATGATGCATGTGACCCTAGGTGAAAATTTTTGAATTCAATGGTATAAACTTGTGTTTTTCACGCTTCCGTTCCTTCAATTGGTATCAGAACCACTATATTTGCCATTTAGATTGATGTTTATATGATTTAATTGTGTGTTTGATCATGAGATCAAAAGTTCATTACTGGTTGCAAAGCCAAGGTGGCGGCACAAATGATGTGTAACACCCCAAGATTTTAAATTTTATTATTTATGAGTATTTTTGGTATTTTAATTTTATTTAAATTTTTGAAATTTTTTTGAGATTTTTCGGATTTTAAAAATCGGGTTCGATTTTCCCAAAATATAAACTTTGATAATTTTTAAAAATTAATTTAAAAACCACGTGGCGAAACTAAAAATATATTTGGAGTCTATGTATTTTTCTGAGTTTTCTGGAATTTTTTCGGAATTTTTGGACCTCGTTTTCGGTCCCGAGGCAGAGTAAAAAAATTCAAAATTTTGTATTCTGAATCGAACCGGCCGAATCGAACCGGACCGGATCGGACCGATCGAATCGGACCGGCCTTTTTCCTTCTCCCTTTTTCTTCCCCGCGCGCGCCGTCCCTCTCCCTTTTCTCTCTCGTTTCTCTCTCCTCCCCACCCCCAGCCGCCGGCCAGCCACCAGCCTAGCCCCCCAGCAGACCGGCGCCGCCGCCCAAACGGCCGGAAAAACGCGCGTGAAACGCCCCCCCTGCGCCCGCGCGCCGCTTCGACTTCCCCGGCCAAATTCGGCCGATCCGGCCACCAATTGGACCGGGTCTTGTGTCCAAAATCATATACTCGGCGAGAGCTTTCCATAGACACCAAGAACGCCGAAATCCATCGAGCGGATTGTCCGATTTTTGCTCGGGAAGATTTTAGCCCATTTCGACTTTTGGGCTAGATTTCTCGAAAACCGTGAATCCCACGAGAAAACCGAGGCCACCAACACGCTCCATTCGTCGAGAGCTTCGCAACGACATAAATTTCGAATTTTTCCGACACCGTTTTTCAGTGGGTCCCACGGAACTTCACAGTGTTTTTCCGAGCATTAAATGAGCTTAGAAAATTCTGAAAAATTTATGTACTAACCCCCGTGTTATGGGCTTCGTGTAGGTATCCTCGATTCGCGGAAATTCGACAGTTGACCGTTGCGAAATTAGGCGAACCAGGACCGTTCTGGAAAAGTCTCCGAATTTGACCGAGGTTTTGGCTAGCCCCCCATTGTCAGACGTCCCGAGTGCGTCCCCGAAGTCGGAATCGGCAAAGGTAAACCCGAACCTTATTTTTTCGTAATTTTCTAGTGCTTAAATAGGATTAAAAATCCATAAAATATTCGTGGTAGCTTAGAAAATTACGATTCTTTTTGCAATAGCTTAGTAATATTGCTAAGGACCGCGGGGCAAAGTTTTATAATTTTTAGAGCTTGTTTGGGCAGTTTTTGCAAAAATGATCAATAATAAGGACTAAATTGAAATTTTGCGTATTGTGATGGGTGATTGATTTGATGGGCCCAGGAGGGGCTGTGTGATATGATTGAACTGTGGATATATGGATTGTGAGTATAGAAGTGTGTTTTGAACCCTTTTGCAGGTTGGGTAGGTCCTAGGTATAGGGGAGACTCTGCCGGATTTTCGGCACGACTTAGGACGTAATTAGTCTTTTTCTTTGTTTGTATTGAGTCAGATTGTATTAAATAATTGTAATATAATTGTCAGGTGAGCCGGGACAGCCTTCTTCCTCCGCCCAGCCGCCTCAGTGACCATCGTCAAGTCTGTGAGTAAAATATTAATTTTAATTGTAATTTCGATATTATTATATGTTCAGCATGCCCATGCATCACTTATATGCATATATTTATGTAGTTAAACTCTAGGCACGATTTATGTTGCATTCATAACTGTTGATGTGCCATGGATGTTGTTGTGGTAATTTGGAGCAGTGTGCGTGCGTTGGCGTGCGTGTGATGTGGTGTGGACTATGGATAGGACGGGGTAGTCACGGCTTGAGTAATTCGCTGGGACCCGATCCTTCGAGGGGTAGTCACGGCTTGAGTAATTATTGGGACCCTCGTTTTGGTTATTAAGTGGAAGTCCGATCTGAGTAAGTCGCTGGCACCAGGTTGGATTTAAGAGAGCTGTATAGGGGATCAGCTCCCATATGTTATGATTGATACTACAGGGTGTGTGAGTGCTCCAAATTACCTTTTTGATGTTATGATGTGAAAATGATGTGGATGTTGCATTTCACTCTACAGGGTGCATTAGTTCTAGATAGTTATAGAGATTATGGTTAAAATTGATATTTTACTCTCTGAGTCGAACGCTCACTCCTGTTCAATATTTTTTTCAGGCTACAGGAGGATTTTATTTTGGTTAACCTGCTTTTCTCCCTCGCAGGTCAATTATTACTGTTTGTATAAACTTGTTAAATCTTAGAATTTCCGCATGTGTTAGAAATGTTATTTGATTTGGGTCTGTAAACTAAATTATTATTTTGGGACTCAGAAACTTAATATGCTATGCATGTTTGATGGATTGGATGAGGAGCCGAGCTCCCATTTATTTTATGTTGATGAGTATGTGGAGGGTGGTGAGCTCCCAATTGACTATATATTGTGTTTACAGGTCGGGTGAGTCGAAAACTCCCCGTTGGTAAGTCCATTTTATGGCCGGACTCTGTCCGTTTGTTTTCTTGAAATTGGGCCCAAATGGGCCTTAGAGTTGGGTTAATGAACAGTTAGGCTTACTACGGGCCTCGGGGGCTTTAGGCTGGCCCAAGTCCTAGTGCCGGTCCGGCCCATAGGTTGGGTCGTGACATGATGAACACCATGGTACGCATGGTTGATGCATCACAATGGTGTGCAAAGGTAAATGGATGGTGAATGTGCAATTGTTGTATGATCTAAGATCCATTTTATGTCTAATTAAATTGTTTAATTAGAATTTTTATCACACAATTAAATTATGATTCAAATCAGAATTTTAAAAATTGTTTGAATTTGATTCAAATCTGAATTTTAAAAATTGTTTGAATGTGATTCAAATCTGAATTTTAAAAGTTGTTTGAATGTGATTCAAATCTGAATTTTTAAAATTGTTTGAATCATATTTAAATCTGATTTTTTAAAATTGATTGAATAAAATTCAGATATGATTTTTTAAAAAATGTTTGAATGTGATTTAAATCTGATTTTTTAAAAAATGTTTGAATGTGATTCAAATCTGAATTTTTAAAGTTGTTTGAATGTGATTCAAATATGAATTTTTAAATTTGTTTGAATGAGATTCAAATCTGAATTTTTAAATTTATTTGAATCATATTCAAATATGGATTTTTAAGTTGAATATGAGATATTCAATTTAATTTAAGTATGTATGTTTTATTTAATTGTTAAATAGTGATATGCATGATGGATGATCATGGACTATAAAAGACCAATGTGATTGGATTTATTTCTTTTATGTTTCTTTGGGATTGTAAATTAATTAATTTATTTTAATTTATTTTGGGCATGTATTATTAAGTTTGTAATAATTTTTGGGTTGTAATTTCATTTATTTAAGTTCTTGTAAATTCGCCTTGGTATGCCAAGGATTACTATGTAATATTGGATTGCAAGAAGTTCAAGGAGGTCAAGAGCATTGGTGGGACCAGTGGAAGGAATTCAAGATCAAGTGTTGATTATGTACTCTTTCAGCAACTCTTGTAAAATGAATGAATGAAATGCACCTAGGAATGTCCTGATTCAATTCTTGGTGGCTCAGAATTGAATACCTTAGAAAGTCCATGATCATACCATATTTATTGCTTATCCATGAATGCATGAGATGTATGAGAATGTATGCTATTATATGATATATGCATGCTAATTGGATAATGGGCAAAGTGAGACCTTAATAGTAATTAGAATGACCATAAAATCTTCCAAACAAATGATTAAGTTGGAAATGCTATAATTAAAGTAATTATAACATAGGCCCTCCATTGGGGCAATTATTTTAAGAAATTTTAAATAGTTGCATAAGATGCAATTAATTTAAGAGATTTTCTTAAGAATAATTGTTAAGCATGAGATGTTATAAATATGTAAATGGTTTGGTGGCCAATATTGGATGTACCTGAGGACATTAAAATTATTTACATAATTACTGGCTCAATGGGATCAACTTAACTAATGCAAGATAAGTCAATAATGGATGTACCTGAGATTTTGAGCATTAGGGGCTAGGTAAAGGATTGAACCTCACATGAGATGTGATGGGCAAGGAGTTGCTCACTTATAGTTTATTGTAATTCCAATAATGGATGTACCTAAGGATGATCAATAGAATTATAAGAATTCAATTACCCACTAGAAATCCATCCAACTAGGATTTCCGTTTTCTACTTTGAAAGTGTAGGATTCGCTAAGTTAGTGGGAGAACCAATTTGATTAAAATACCATAATCATTTTGGTTAATTACATGATACATTTACTAATTAATCTGGTTATTTTCTGCAGTTAATTTTCTGATAAAAATGAGCATAGAACAACCACCACCATCCAATATCCTTGCAAGCATACTTGATCGCAATAGGTTGACAGGACCTAATCTGTCTGATTGGCTAAGAAATTTGAAACTTGTCTTGAACCTTGAACATATAGGATATGTTCTAGATTCAATTGTTCCTAGTCCTTTACCTCCAGAGGCCACACAAGAGGAACATGAAACTTTGGATAAGTGGAAGGAGCATGATATGAGAGCTAAGTGTTACATGCTTGCTTCCATGAGCAATGAGTTACAAAAGCAGCATGAGAACATGTTGAGTGCGAGTGAGATCCTCCTTCACCTACAAGAGTTGTATGGTGAGCACAGCAGGAATGCTAGGTATGAGATATCTAGACAGCTATTCCGTATGAGGATGTCTGAGGGACAGAATGTTGGGGATCATGTCCACAAGATGATTCGGCTGATTGAGCAGTTGGAACATCTTGACTTCAACATGGATTTCCAACTACAGACGGATTTGATCATTCAGTCCCTTCCTGAGTCTTTTGGGAATTTTGTGACAAATTTCCATATGACTCAATAGGAATGCACCTTAGCTGGTTTACTCAACATGCTGGTTATTGCCCAAAAGAATATGCCGGGCAATAAAGGAAAAGAGGTAGCTTTGATTGCATCTTCTTCTGCTGGAAAGTCCAACAAGAAGAAGGGCAATAAGAAAAAGAAACCTCAGATTCCTGGTCCTTCCAAGAAAATAGCTAAATAGAAAAGGAAGACTAAAGCTGATGTAGGCAAAGGAAAGTGTTTCCACTGTCAAAAGGATGGGCACTGGAAAAGGAACTGCCCAGAGTATCTTACTTCTCTGAAGGACAAGAAGGATACACCTTCGGAAGGTATGTTCATATCTTGTTATTTAGATTTTGATGATACTCATAGTTCATCTACAGCTTGGGTTTTAGATACTGGTGCCAGTTTTCACATTTCTAATGATATGCAAGAACTAGCAAATAGTAGCAGCTTGCGTTCTCAAGATGTTAGAGTCCGGATTGGCAATGGCTCAACTGTTGAAGCTTTAGCCATAGGATCTAAATCTTTTTACATGTTTGGACATGTTTTGTGTTTGGATAATATTTTATATGTACCTGATGCTTTTAAGAACATCATTTCTATATCTAGTTTGACTAGAAATGGCTATGAATTTCAGTTCACAGATGATGTTTGCAATATTTATTTTGGAAATAAATATGTTGGTTCGAGTTATATGAATGATGGTCTTTATTATTTGGATAATAATGACAAACACAAAATGAATGCAAGTGATCTAAAAGAATGCAATGCCATGGTGAAAACCAACTCAAATTCAAAATATATTTGGCACTTAAGGTTATGTCATGTTGCAGAAGATAGGATTGCAAAATTGGAGAAAATGGGGATTTTATCTTCATTGGGCTCTGAGCCTACTCCTACTTGTGAATCTTGCCTTCAGGGCAAAATGACTAGATCACCCTTTGTTGGACAAGGGCAAAGAGCTGAAAATATTTTGGAGCTAATACATAGTGATGTATGTGGTCCATTTAAAGAAATGGCTAGAGGGGGCTTTCATTATTTTATTACCTTTACTGATGATAAATCAAGATTTTGGTATTTGTATTTGATGAAATACAAACATGAATCCTTTGAAAAGTTCAAAGAATTTAAATCTGAAGTAGAAAATCAAACAGGAAAGAGTATTAAAGCTCTTCGATCAGATCGTGGAGGTGAATATTTGAGTACTGAATTTGATGAATACTTGAGAAAGCATGGCATTGTTTCCCAGCTGACTCCTCCAGGAACACCACAGTTGAATGGTGTATCTGAAAGGAGAAAGCGTACCCTATTGGATATGGTACGTAGTATGATGAGCTATACTGATATGCCAATATTCTTTTGGGGATTTGCATTAGAATCAGCTTTGTATATTCTGAATAGGATTCCATCAAAAACAATTTCTTCCACACCTTATGAGATATGGCATGGAAGAAAACCAAATCTTAAGCATGTTAAGATTTGGGGTTGTCCAGCTTATATCAAAAAGCTGAACACTGATAAATTGGAGACCAGATCAGAAAAAGGTCGATTTGTTGGATATCCAAAAGATAGTTTTGGATATTATTTTTATTTGCCTACTTCACAAAAGGTTGTGATAAATAGAGATGCCACATTTCTTGAACAATAGTTTGTTCAAGAAGGAGGCAAAGGAAGGCAAATAGAGTTAGAATTGGAGAATTCTGACCAACCAATGCATCGATGGATATAGATCCATCTAGTCAACCTATACCCGTTGATGAAACATCTACAGCTGTTCCTCGTAGAACAACCAGGGTATCTCACCCACCAGTGAGATATGGTTTTCTTCATGAAGAAGAATAAGAGTTGTCTACTCATGAAGAAGTAGATCATGGAGATGATCCACTTACTTATGAAGAAGCTATATCAGATATAGACTCTTCAAAATGGATTGATGCTATGAAATCCGAGATTGATTCCATGTATAAGAATCAAGTTTGGGATCTTGTTGACCCACCTGAAGGTATTGTACCTATAGGGAACAAATGGATTTTCAAGAAGAAAATTGGTTCTGATGGAAAGGTAGAGACCTATAAGGCAAGGCTAGTAGCGAAAGGGTTTCGCCAAAGGCAAGGAATCGACTATGAGGAGACTTTCTCGCCTGTTGCCATGCTTAAATCAATTAGGATTTTATTAGCAATAGCTGCATACTATGATTATGAGATTTGGCAGATGGATGTCAAAACAACTTTTCTCAATGGATACATTGAAGAAAACATTTTCATGGAACAACCTAAGGGTTTTGAATCCCAAGATGGTTCCAAGGTATGCAAGCTAAAGCGATCCATTTATGGGTTGAAACAAGCTTCGAGGAGTTGGAACATCCGTTTTGATGAAGCCATTAAATCCTTTGGTTTTATCAAAAATAAGGATGAGCCATGTGTATATAAGAAGGTTAGTGACAGTGCTATCACTTTCCTTGTCTTATATGTGGATGACATACTGTTGATAGGTAATGACACAGGTATGTTGACAACTATAAAGGTATGATTGTCAAATACATTCTCCATGAAAGACTTAGGGGAGGCAACCTATATTCTTGGGATTCGCATCTATAGAGATAGAGCGAAAAGAATAATTGGTTTATCCCAAAGTCTATACTTGAAAAAGGTGTTAAAGAGGTTTAACATGCTTGATTCCAAGAGAGGATTGTTACCAGTGAGACATGGTATCCACCTTTCTAAAGAGATGTCTCCAAAGACACCTGAAGAAAGAGATAAGATGGCCAGGATTCCATATGCTTCAGCTATTGGAAGTTTAATGTATGCAATGTTGTGTACTAGGCCGGATATCGCATATCTCGTTAGTTTGACTAGCGGTATCAATCAAATCCGTGTTTGGAACACTAGATAGTCATCAAGAATATCCTTAAGTACTTGAGAAGAACTAAGGATTTATTCTTGATTTATGGAGGTGGAGACTTGCAATTGGATGGTTATACGATTACGAATTCCAATCGATATCGATGATAGAAAGTCTACCTCTGGATATGTGTTCATTTGTAATGGAGGTGCGATCGGTTGGAAGAGTTCCAAACAGAGCACGATCGCAGATTCCACTACAGAGGTCGAGTATATTCTCGCATCGATGTCGCAAAGGAAGTCGCTTGGATAAAGAAGTTCGTGATGTAACTTACAAGAGTTCCTTCCATTGAGTCGCTAGTTCCACTACAATCGTGACAACAATGGAGCGATCATCTGAGCTAAGGAACCAAGGTCTCACCGTAAATCCAAACACATAAAAAGGCGCTACCACATTATCGTAAAAATAGTTGGCGAGGCGATGTAGCCATGCGTAAAATAGCATCGATTGAAAATCCAGTGATCCATTCACTAAGCCTATGTCACGCACTCGTTAGACCGACATCTTGAGAAGATAGGTCTAAGATATTGTAATGAATGGCTCTAGTGCTAGTGGGAGATTGTTAGTAGTATGCCCTAGAGTATATCATTTAGTATGTATCTTGTACATATTTTTACTAATAAAAGGCATTTCCACTTTTTCGTTTACATAATATATTTATGTGTAATAGAAAAGGTCCATTGATATTTTGTTAGAAATATTATTCTTAAGTTGTTAAGAATATGAGTGACAATATTTCTAGCACAAAGTATCATAAATAGGTTCACAATCGAGGATACTTCATAATAAGGACATGACTTATCCAGAAAGATTGTATTCATATTTGTTCCCAAGTTATTTATATGAGATATAAATAAGATGGAATGGTGAGTCTCATGCCATATAACAAACATGATAGGCACTTATAAATGATAAGTAGGCCGAACCAGTGACACTTATGACAAGCACATGGAGTTTACTCTTATCAATGTATTGACATAAATAATATCAGTGCATATAATCTTTAGACCTGAGATAGCACAGTTATCTTGTATATAGGTAGTTTGAGTTTGATACTGCTTTCATACTTGTACTGTGTATGGGTATATGGGCATCTGTTAGCTCCTACTAGTTATATATGGAGGTAAGTGTTGATCAAGATGGAATCTGTTCCTCTAAGTAAATAGAGATAAAATCCTATGTTCATTTAATTGTTCTTGATGTTTCAAGTTCCTGGCCAGGACAGATAGATTTATTTAGAAAAGAGTTTCTGATGAGAAAATCTTTTTAATCAAGAACTGGAATTAAAAGAGAACATAATATTCATAGCAAATGGAGTTTGACATAAACCATGACTCCAGCTTGAGTTGGGATTTTGTAACAGAGAAATTCTAGTGCATGGTAACATATGATTATAGGTTCATTTAAGGTAAACCTTATTACTAATTGGGTGGCCATGGCATGCTATGCTAGGTGTTAACCATGGTCTATGAGGTGCATAAAATGATTTAGAGAAATCATTTATGGTAAGAAAGAGTTATGATGATATTAAGAGTTGATATCATGTCTCATTGCCAATTAGTGATGAGCCTAGTAAGTCACACACATACACAAGTTATCACCTATTTAAATATGATTTAATTAATTAATTAAATAGTTTAATTGATTAATTAAATAAGTTTGGTTTGCAATTAAATTGCAAAGTCTCTAGCATGACTTAAAACCAAATCTAGATTATTAGATGTATAATATAAGTTAAATTTATATTTAAAGTGTTTAAATATGGATTTAATTAATGAGAAATTAATTAATAGAGATTAATTAATTAATTTATATTTGATATAAATTAGAAGAAGAAGAAAAAATAATTATTTTGGGTTAAGAACTCAAAATTAAGACTCAGGGGCATTTTGGTCATTTCACAGTGTGACACGTGGCACCATGAGATGGTGATACATGGGATTACACATAAGCTTGCCAAATGTTTTTTAATCATGTAAGATGATTAAATTCAAGATTAAATATAGGTTTGACACTTGGCACAATGTGATTGGGTCACTTAAACCTAGAGCTAATCAAAGGGTGACATGTGGCAAGGGTTTAATGTGTCAACCTAGCTATTTAAGTGTTGTTATGAAAAGAAAACAACCAGCAGCCACTCCTCTCCTTTGTCACGCCATTTTGAGGCTCTTCATCTATTCTTCTTCATCTCTCATCAATTCAAAGAGATTAGCCATCAATCTCTTGAATTAAGAACGCTAGAAATTGTTTCTAGTGTCCTGTTTACATCTCTAATATCTTAAAAGGCAGAATTTGAATTTCTAATTAATAGAAAAAGCTTTAGAAGCTGTTCAAGGGCTGCTATAGGTGTTCTTGGTGTGGACAAGCTAGAGGGACAACATCTGGTGTCCTGAAGACGAATTTCAAAGGCGCAGACACGCTGCAGTGCATCAAGAGGTTAGTGTAATCGTTCTTGATTTAATCTAGGGTTCTAAAATTAATCTGATTAATTTTAAAATCTGAAATGGCAAATACAGATCCAAAAACATATTAAAAGAGTTTTAATATGTTGTTTATCATTGAAATCAAATAGATAAAAATAAATCTTGCATGATGCATGTGACCCTAGGTGAAAATTTTTAAATTCAATGGTATAAACTTGTGTTTTTCACGCTTCCGTTCCTTCAAACAGTCCTTAAGCTTTTGGAAGCTTTTCTCATACTTATCTGACCAGAAAAACATGACATCCTTTTGAGTCAACTGTGTTAGAAGAGCTACTATCTTGGAGAAGATCTGTACAAAGCACCTGTAATAACCTGCTAAGCCTAGAAAACTTTGCACCTCGGTAACTGTAGTAGGCCTAAGCCAATTAGTTACTACTTTAATTTTCTTAGGATCCATTTGAATGCCTTCACTAGAGACCACATGTCACAATAATGAAATACTTTCCAGCCAGAACTCACACTTTGAAAACTTAGCATATAGCTGATGCTTTCTCAAGGTCTGTAACACCATCCTTAAATGTCAAGCATGTTCTTCCTCAATCCTAGAATATACTAAAATATCATTTATGAAAACAATGACAAAGTAATCCAGGAATGGCCTAAACACCCTGTTCATTAAATCCATAAATGCCGCTAATGCATTAGTGAGTCTAAACGGCATCATCAAGAAATCATAATGACCATACTTAGTCCTGAATGCTATTTTTGGGACATTCTCACTCTTTATTCTCAGCTAATGATAGTCCGATCGTAGGTCTATCTTAGAGAAGTATCTTGCTCCTTGCAACTGGTCAAATAAGTCATCAATTCGAGGGTACGGATACTTATTCTTAACTGTTACCTTGTTCAGCTTGTCTGTAGTTAATGCACAACCTCAATGACCCATCCTTCTTCCTTACAAACAAAATAGAGGCACCCCAAGGTAATGTGCTTGGCCGGATAAAACCCTTGTCCAAAAGTTCTTGCAGTTATTTTTTCAATTCTTTTAACTCTGCTGGCGCCATCCTGTAGGGTGGTACAGAAATGGGGTTTGTACCAGACATAGTATCTATACAGAATTCAATCTCCCTATCAAGTGGCATCCCAGGAAGCTCCTCAGGAAAAAAGTCCATAAATTCCCTAACAATAGGTACATTTTCCACACAAGTACCTTCAACAGATGTGTCCCTCATTAGTGCCACATAACCTTGATAGCAACGCCTTAATATCTTTTTAGCACTTATGGCTAACACTAAATTGTATAGAGCTATACTCCTGTCATCATCAAAGCTAAACTCTTCCACTCCAGGAATAAGAAAATACACCTTTTTATTATTTTTTAATTTTAACTTGATTGCTAACTCCATTACTTTTAAAATTCTAACTCTGCGATTGGTTTTCACTAGCACATCCACCATATAGTATCATACTATAGTACTAACCTACTATTCATTTTATGGAACACAGGCCATTCACCATGGATGATTCTTCCTGTATCTCCTTAACTTGACCATCAAAACATTATCGTTCCCTACTATCATTTGTAGGGAATTACTCTTCATGGTTAGATGAGTATCCTTCAACCTATAATTTCCACCTGAACTATCATGGTAGTGAGAAATGGGTGTTGTACCACAATCCCAGATAAGATACTTTATGCATTCATTCTTCTTGATATAGCCACATCTATTGCTTACAGCTTTCCAAACTTCAGTCTCAAATTTACCTATCAGCAAAGTTACATCCATTGAATATTATCCGCAAGTAGCACTCCATCTAGCTTATAGTTTAGAAAGGCTGCAAGTCTTGGTAACTAACTTGATCTAACTCCCGTCATGACCCTGACTGTCCTTTCATCCTTGACCTTAAGTATGCACTTATCATCATTCTCTTCTCGGAAGATTGTGTATGAACTGGTGCCTACCCAATTCTTAATTAATTGGATTACCTCGACACAGTCTCCCTTCCATAAATAGCCTTCTAGAGCCAAAAGCATAAACTAAGCTTGAAGAGAAAGCAATCTCCTCCTACAGCCAACAGCACACTATTTTCTATAGAATAATGTTCAACCCATGTCTCTTGGTCTTCTTTTTGAAATTTCATCATTTCTTTCTATAAGTATCAGGTGCAACAATCTTTCTGTTATACCACCGATTTGCCTAACAAATCGTCTTAAGATTTACTATCTCTACTTATACTCCATTTTTGCCTTTTATGCCTACCCTCGTTCTTTTGCATCTCTATATCTCACTGTATTCTAGAAGATACCTCTCACTAATAGACTCTTCCAGAATTAATTCCAATCATATCTACTGCCATAACTCTTATCCTTGTACTTCTTAGTGACTTGTGACTACTACTCATATATATCCTTTTTTGCTCTATCTCCTATTGTCGTTTTGTCACTTATTTTCATTCATGTTTCCTTATAATGTGTCCCTATTGGTCATACTGAAAATGCTTACCTAACCCTTGATCGCAGACCCCATAACTGCTATCTCATCATCTCTACTCATGACCTAAGCCTATGTGTCGTTTTCCACCATACCCTTTCCTTGTCATGCCTATTTGAACCATTAGGTTTATTTTTATTTAACTTACTACTTATTAATTCACTCCTTTGCCAAATGGGACCGTTCAAGACACCATTGCACATCCTATAACTTTTGCTTGCTCTGGTTGCATTCCTCAACTAACTTTCCTCATACTGTTAGAAGTTTAAATGGATCTTATCCCATTGCTACCTGCTCCATCTTGGGAACAGGAATAGACAGCGTTTGATCCATATCCTGTAACCCTGAACTCCATGTTTTGGCTCCTGACATTGCCCGAACTATGACCTGCTCTAAGTCTTACACTTCTAAATTCTATATCTTGACAGGTATCCTCACTCATGTAATCTTGTTCTGGACTTTCTAATATTATCTTTCATTTCATCCTATTTGCCTTGCTCAGGATGGCACTTTATGTACCTTATATCTCACTTTGATCTTCATAATCTTGTCATATTCTTGCCTATTCGGTTTGCTCTTTAATTCATCTCTTTTATCTTACCCAAAATAGAAATTACTTTATTCCTTAGCTCCACTCTTCTTCTTGACCTGACAGCTATGCTAGATAATTGTACTTTTCAGTGTCTCTGCTAAGTCATCTTCACTTTTGTACTACTCAAAATTGGTCTTTCGACCACTCTGATTAGCACTTCCACTACCATTCAAATTTCTTTCCTATTACATCTGAAACCAACTATCCAAATTTTCATTTTCATATTTCCTTTTATCTATTGATATTCTATGATTTATTTTCGCTGACTTATAGTCATTGTCCTTTTCTCCGCTTAACTACAAACTACCCTCTAATACTTCAAGAAGGAAATCTACAGGGATTTTAGTTTCTTATATCCACTCAATTAGTCAAAACTTATGGTACTGGGTACCATAACCCATCATTCAATTCACTGGCTTTTCATCCATCATGAGCCAATCACTTATAGTTCCTACAATGAAACTTATTCCCTCTTCAGGATACTTGAGCCAACTACTCTCTACCACACTCTACAATCCCATCTGGGACATTATTCTTTAGGTCACCATCACTAGTAGTAATATTCTGTCTTTCCTGAAAGCATAAGAATATACCCTACATTATAACTGACTACAACAGGGGTATTGCATCTGCTATCTTGCCAAAATCAGGTCAGATCATTTACTCTCTTATCATACCGCAACTCTTTAAATTATTATTTCATAGGCTATGAATTTTATTCCTAGTCTTCGATCTTCTTTAGGTAATAAGGTTGTCCTTGGCATCTTGCTAACACACGAGGGATATATTATTCTTTCTAAGCTTTAGGCAAAACGTCTCTTGTAATGCTAAAACTGTCTAAGACCTCATATCGGAGACCAGATGATCCCACTAAGTAGGTGTCATCATTACACTGTGATCATACTAAAAACCTCTAGTCTCGTGCCACTTATGCTATAACTCTGTGCTTAAGTTAAGATAACCGAGTCACTGACTCTAGTTATCACCTAATTGCGACCTTGATATTCTATCTTAAGGGTCTTTGTAACGTCCCGAGAATTCCGAGCTCTGAATAGTCTGTGAATAGTATTATTCAAGGCTAGCTCGAGGACTAAAAATGAGATGGAAATTAATTAAGATAAGCAGAATAAAAATCGAAGTGACCATCGAGTTATGAACTTAATCGGTATTATTGAAAAAGATGGACTATAACCCGATGAAGGACATTTTGGTCAATTCACTTAAAGAGTTGACTTTTGATCGAACTGTCAATCAAATTAAGTGAGATTGATATATTTGAATGAGATTTAATTAATTGAAAGGAGTATGAAAATTTAATAGGGACATAGATGAAATTATTGAATTGTAGCAATTATAATTATAATTATAATTATAATTATTTAGATATTTTGTAAATAAGACAAAAGTTATTAATTAAGATAATTTCTCATTAAAATACATCACCATCATCATCAACTCATCTTCATCTTCTTCTTTCTTCACTTTGCTGTCCCCACTCTCTCTCCCAATCCTCCATTAAAGCTTCATTCCAAGCTTCAAAACCCTTAAATTCTTCCATAATTTTCATAGAAATTCAAGAGAAAACCTTGAATTAAGCCTTGATTTGAAGAAAGCAAGTAAGAATTCAAAGAAAGTTGGAAGATTGGTAAAGAAGACTTGTTGACCAATTGAGGTAAGTTGTGATTTGAGCTTAGTTAGTTATGAATGTATAGAATTCAAGTTTGATTTTAGGGATTTCTGTGAAAATTGATTGGAACCATGGATGTTATTGAAGGAGGGAATTTCAGTTGAGAGACCAACAATGAGAATCAAAATCTTTGGTGAATTGAAAGTTGATTGAGAGTGCTTAGGACTTGTAATCAAGGTTAGTACTAAGAAACTCCTTGAATTTTCAAAGTTTTTTCTACTTAAGTTAGGGTTTTATGAAATTAGGGCTTTCATTGTATGAAGCCTATTTAATGTTATTATGGTTATATTATGATTATTATATGTGTGTTTATTGAGAAACATTAATGATAGGGTGAAGAAATTAAATGAATTGATAAGTGTGCATTAAGTGTGAATTTAGACAGCTTGAGTCTAGTGGATTAAATGCTTATAACTTGAGCTACATAATTCCAATTGATGTGAAACCAAAGGCAAATTAAAGATAAAACAATATACTAAAACTTTCATGGTAGACAAGTTGCTCAAATCCTGTGTGTAAATATCTTGAAGAATTGCTAGAAGTTGAGTTATACAACCTGAAACCTAGAAGCAGGACACCCTGAACAGTCTGAATTAAAATGAGTCTAACTCCCTCTAGAAAACTCCAAATGAGGTGATTCTTGATTTGTTAAAAAGCTAAGACATAAAGAAACAACTTTCATGAAAAACAAATGACAAATTCTAATTGCAACTTGATTAAATTCCGGTTCCAAAAACTGCCCAAACCCTGTCCTGCGATTAGTAAAGAATGCATATGAACATGTCCTGCTTACTTGGACATAACTCATTGTATATAATTCCAAATGAGGTGAATTTTACCTCGTTAGAAAGCTATGACATAGAGGAACAATTTAATGAAGAACCCTTGACTTGAAACTGATTGGAATATACCTAAATTAGGGTTGGAATATGGAAATGCAAATTTGAAATTCTGAAAAATGACTAAATAAATAGTACACACTAAATTGAGCATAACTCACGTTACAAAACTCCAAATTGAGTGATTCTTGAACTTGTGTAATCCTGAGATACAGGGAAACAATTCATATGAAGACCATGATGTTAAATTATGACTGTAACCTATCCAAATTTGCTTGATAAAGTGAGTCCCGAAATATGCCTAGATTCTAGAAGTGACCTAAAAACTGAGATTTGGTCACTGAAACAGTTTTGACAAAATGGCCATAACTCAAGCTACAAAAGTGAAAATTGAATGATTCCAAAGCCAAAATAAACATAAGACATAGATCTACAATTCTCATGGAGCAGGTGTAGCCTAATTCCTACCGTACCTTGGCCAAATCTATTAAGAAAATAGAGATACCAAATCTGGAATTTATAAAATGTAAACATAATTGTTTGAAATGTGAATTATGATTGATGCCAATGGCATGTTAAGCATGAATGACATGTGAAATTGTATTTGGGACATATGTTCCCATGATGAATGAGATGATGACGGAATGATGAAAGAATGATAACTAAATAATGAAATAATGAGAATATTGAATTGCTAATAATAATAAAGTAGCTCGAGTATGCCTAGACAATAGTGCATGGGTTAGATAGATTGACATGCCAATAAGGGACGAGATTAGCAGTACTGCCCATGGCTTCTATGCTCAGATACCATTGGCAGGCATCGAGTGTCCGATATGATTATCCCTTATTCATGATTGCTTTGAATAATCATTGGCAAGCACCGAGTGTCCGATATGATTATTCCTATGGCTTTTATGCCCAATTATATTGCATACCCAGTAGGCACCGATGTGTCGGATGGTATGACGGCCCGAGGCATCGAGTGTCCAGCGCCTGTAAAACCCGCATATCCAGTCCAAACAGTCCTGTTAAAGGTTACTTTGGGCGCTGAAATAAATTAAGAAAGTTGAATATCAAAATAAAGAAAAGGAAAGATTATGTGAAAATAAATAACTCCAAAGATCATAGAAACATGAAAACATGAGAAAACGAGAGGAAAATATTGTGAAAGGTATCCAAAACAGTTATGTAGTTAAACAAATGAAATGACTACAAAAATTTTGATGTTATAAATTCAAGATTCTTTTAAAATGATTTATGAATATTTAAATGTACATTTTCTTATTTCATACAAGCATGAAATTATTTTTGTATGTATATGGTATTTTTATTATATTAGTGCACCACTAAGCAAAAATGCTTAGCGCAATAGTTTCTCATCGTGCAGGTCCAGGCGATAAGACTTAGTAGATTTGGACAGAGATTTTGAAACTGATATGCAGTAGTGGCCTTTGTCACCTCAGCACACCATTCTGGTAGAGAACATTGGCCCACATTAATGCATGACTATATGTATTGTACTTAGACACAAAAGTTGTAATTACATTTTGAAATGTATGATAAATGTGCACATTTTATAAATGAATGTAATGAAGGAAACATTTATGTATAGAAATGGATGTGATTAGAAAAGAAATATGAATTGTGATATTGAAATTCTTATAGATTTGAGATTTCCAATATGAAAAATTTTAACAGGTCAATTTTCTAACAGGTAAAACGTTAATAATACGGGGAAACTCTTGCAATTTCTATTTAAATTTTCCTTGATTTAAATTATGAAGAAATTAAATTTATATTCAATTAAATAAGACAAGATTAGGTGCTTTGGTACAAGATGTGGCATTCCTTTGCTCGACTACATTGTAAATCAGGTAAGGGGGTGTTACAGTCTTAAACTGCTAACTAGGAGTCCCAAACTCTTGTACAGAAATAGAACTCTGTTATGGCATAACTATATCAAAATAGAGGCTGTCTGCAATCACTGTCATTATGGTGCACCATGGGGAAGCACGCAACTCTATACAATAATCCCATGTCGGTACTGTAATCTGCAGCTTATAGCACAAACATTGAGAACATTGCATAGTTAATATGGTACATCCCAACAGACTAGGTTTCCCAATCTCTTATCTCTCTTGAGCCCACTAATAACATAAACTTACTTTGACTGAGCTATCCACTAACGATTGCCAACAGTGATATCCTCACCCCTATCTAGGGTAGTTATACTATCATAACTCACCTTTCTGTACTCATGCCTCGTGCTAGATAGGCATGCCATCTAGCCCCATACTAACAAAACACAGAACTTTTTGGAGAACGTATTCTCATGGCAGACCTCAACACATTTGCTAGCTCTTGTTCACATTACCATGTACTCCATGAAAAATTAAGACACTAAACTGAAGCACTCTTATACTACTCAAGGAATAACACAAAGTCTATAAACAAGGAATTACAGAAGAAGATGAAACAGGATCCTATACTCCGCATATGACCTCCTAACAAGACTCTTTTTAAAACCCTAGACATGCACTTCCCATGAATCTAGAGTCTAAGCTCTGATACCAACTTTGTCATAGCTCAAATTATGGGCCGGATCGGCACTAAGACTCAGGTCAGCATAAGGCCCCCAAAGCTTGTAGTAAGCCTAACTATTTTCTAAGCTAACTATAAAGCCCATATTTGAGCCCAATTTCAAGAAATCAACCGGACAGAGTTCGACCATAATCTGGACCATCCAACGAGGAGTTCTCAACTCACCTAACCTGTAATCATAAAATATACAAATTTGGGGAGCTCAGTTCATCCTTACAATCCTCAATCAATCAATGAAGTCTAATAGGAGCTCAGCTCCCTCATCTATCATAAATAACCATTCCATCCAACATACATGCATAATATTAAGTTTACAATTTCAAAACAACAATCTTTTACCATTCCCAAACCAAATACGATAATCGTAGCACATGCGGAATTCTAAAGTTCAAATTAACAACATAAAATATTGATGCAGCAGCTAATGGACTTGCGAGGAAGGAAGTAGGTTAAACGCAAGAAAAGAAAAGCCCTCCTGTAACCTGAAAAAAATGGGGTGAACAGAAATGAGCGTTCAACTCATAGAGTAAGATATTGATTTTACATACAATTTCTATAACTATCTAAGTCTAATGCATCCCTAAGAATGAAATACATCTTCACATAATTCAAAAAAAGTCAAGTCATAATCACACTAAAGGCAATCTGGAGTACTCACATACCCGCGTGTCAAATCTATACTCACACACACACACACACACACACACACATATATATGGGAGCTGATCTCCTATACAGCTCTCTTAGTTCCAATCTCTGCCAACGAGATCAACTCAAAGTCGGACTTTCTCTTAATATCCAAATGCGGGGGCCAGCAAGATCAACTCGAGCCTTGTCTACCCTGACTTATCCATAATAAGGATTGGGTCCCAGCGAGTTAAGCTCCAGCCCCATCTACCCTTCCTACTCATATCCATATACACACCACATGCACACCAACTCACACACGCGGCTCTAGATCGCCATAAAGCAACAACCACAGCAATGTCATTAACTACAAATGCAATATAAGGCATACCTAGCAAATAATAATGTATATATATCTATAAGTGAAGCATGAACATGCCTTGAATACATAATAATATTAAAATTATAAGTAAAATCAATATCTACTCACAGTAATTCACAAGTCACTGTAGTGACTAGGCGAAGGAGGAAAGCTGATTCTGATCACCTAAATAATTTTATTAATGAATTCATCAGTATCAACACAAAATAATTATTTAAAAATTTAGGGTGTTACAAAAATAATCAATTTTAACTTGATTTAAAATTAATTTTAATCAAGCTAATGTTGATTTGATTTTATTTTAATCAAGTTATTAACTTTTGTTTATATTTTTAGTGTGAGAAGAAAATGACTTTCTTTTCAAAAAAATTAAACTTAAACTCAATTTATTAAAAATTTAATTTTTATCAAATCGAGCGGCTCAATTTATTTACACTTATTAGTTAGCCCATTAATTTAGAAATATATGCTTAGAATTTGAAACATTATACAGTTTTTTTAATGAAAATTTTATTAAAAAGTGGATCACCATCATAAAAAAACTTATTAAATATCTCATCTTTTAATCATATTAAATTGACATAGAAAGTTTATAAGAAAAATACTAAATTGTGTAACATTAAAAAAAGAGTTTGATTGAATTTTCTATAATTTTTCAACTAAATTTAATAAAAATACTTTGAAAATTTTAAAAATTTCAGGTGTGACTTATTAATTTATCACCATCTTTTACACAAACAGATTGTTCTAATTCATTCACTCATTCAACATCTTCTTTAAATTTATAAATTTAAAAAATTATTTATCTTAACTAATAAACTGATTTAACCAGCTTATAAGTTCTAAAAATAAATTCACTTATTTATTTATAATAATTTTTAAACTTATAAATTAAATTTATATGCTAAAATAATAAGCTGAAAGACCTTATTTTTTATTTCAGTATTTATAAACCTTGTGCTTATAAATTTTGTACTTATAAAATAATATAATTATTTATTTTATTATATTATCATCATTTAATTTTAAAATTTTATTATAAATCTTATTTAGTATTATTTTTAGTCATTTAAATAATAAATGTACTTATAAACTATTTTTTATCAAATACATTAACTACTCATTAGTCACTTATAAGTCAATTTAACCAAACATGCAAATGCTTATAAGTTCAAAAGTACTTACAAGTTAATTTTCATTCATAAGTTAAGTCAAACAACTTACTATTAAACTTGAAATCTTATCTGTGAGAGGAATACAAAGATTTATTGGGTCATTTTGGCCGAAGAATAAATATATACAATGGTACGATTAATCCATATAAAAATATTTCTGTAATTCTATGGAAGCTATCATTGATCCACTTATGTGGATGTAAAGATTACAGTCACCATCTAAATTTCTTCCCTCTCAAGGTATCATTTACCGGTGGCTCAGACTGAAGCAACACAACCTACGGTTATTCCGCCAGCTCAATTTCTTCTCTACCTGCAAACCATTTTCATGGATTCCATTTACCTCAATATCCATTTGCTTTTCGTTTCGCAATGTTCGATCCACAATTGATAGGTCTGTGATGCCATCTTTGGATGAACGCAACACCTGGTTACTTTCAATGGGAATTGGAAGATACTGTTCTGGTGATGCTGGTGCTATCTTGTTATGGTTCACTTCCCTTGCATGAGAATTTGATCCCACACGCCTGCTGAGCAAGATCAGACCAGTAATCAAACTATAGTATATAGCAACCAAGAACAACCAAAAGATGTATGATGAGAGTATCATTTTTCCTTGCTTTTCGGTTGAAGGGGCAAGTTAAAGAAAGCAAATGTTTCAGTATCTCATTCTCAAGCATTGTCATTTTTTCAGAAACAGAATTAAGAAAGATGGCATATAAATTGTTACAATAATGAAATTTTTGCTAAACAAAGACTTTAAAATGAAAGGAAGTGGAGAACAAAAAACAAATGAGTAACAAGAGATTATATGATTAAAATTCAAAATGTTTGTGATCATGGAATTTGAATAAGTATCATCACTAACAACATTATAATTATTGTAATCATGACAGGAATATATTTGACATTTAAGTACCTGACATCACAATTGCTGGACCTATTCCTGGATTCATGTGAAGTCCTCTCCACAGTTGTAACTTCTTCGGATACTTCAACAGAGACCTCTGAGTCTGAAGATTCTCCATCTTCTACAAAAGTTGAATCCTTTTCTGCACCCTTTTGTAGATTTGGAGTACCTTCACTGATTAAGCCAGAGGAAAACCTGCCTAGACTCTTAAATCCATGTTCCCGGACCAAAGAAATGGCCTGCTCTAGAGTTTCTAAAGCTTGTTCTACCTCAGGACTAACATGAATATTTGTTTTGCAGTTCACAAGACTCTCCTGTACAACTTTATCAGTTAAGGGTTGACCTATACTTTTGCCATAGTTCTTTAATTCTACACTAACATCACTCTCTTCTTCCTCAATTTCGCCAAATGTTTTCATGCCTGTAGTCAGATTAGTATTTTGCAAAATTTCAATCACACTGTCATTGCTTTGAACTTTCTGTTCTGTGTCGTCAATTTCATCTTTCAATTGTATGATTTCATCACTCTCATTTTCTTCAATCTCACAAAAAACTTTCTTGTCTGTAACTTGTGCATTCTCTGGCATGGATTCACTTGCACTTTCACCTCCCTGAACCTTCTGTTCCATTTCCTCCAAGTTTTTCTGCACATCTTTCAGAGAATGCTCTTGCAATGGAAGGCATGCATCATTCTTGAGTTCTTTCCCTTCCATAGTTTCATTTGCCTCATCAGTGGAATAAAGAGACTTGCGTATTCGAGCATACATTGGATCCTCCAAAGCTTTACTATAATCTTCATCATAGCTGGACACAGAAGCCACTGCCTGTAGTAGTTTAGAAATTGGCAGTCAGAGAAACAGTTGAACAATGAACAGGAATCGTGTATTCATGAGAATGCAAGGATGTATCCTCATGCATGGGCCATCAGATGCAGACCCTTACCAACCTATTGAGTTGAAATGCAGTAGATCCCAATGTGCCCTTAGTTTCACACCCCTATAATGTAAGACAATAGATAGAAAATTCAAGACCCTGCAGCTCCCATTGCAGCTAGAACACAAGAGTGCCTCTACAGAAGTTATTTTGGCTGGTGCCAGTTTTAGTAATTCTGTGAAGAGCCTGAAGCCTTTAAAGAGCCAAATGAGTTGGTCCCATTGGCTGGTGTTCAGTGCACAAAAATGATCCCAAACCAAATAATGAAGGGAAGAGCATCAGAGAAGAAATGTACAACCTTTTGATAGAGCTTGAAACCACCACCAATAAGCTGCCTTGAGATAAAGTTTATAAGGGATGGAGGGACAAAGTCCAGCTTCAAATCCACGTTTGCTATAGTCCTAAGAAATTCAGTGACAGTATTCAAAGCTATATAATAAAGAAGGTATAAAAAAAAAGAAGGAAGGTGAAATATAATGTCCTCTTCCTTCTTTCAGGTTATTTTCATCTTCTTTCTAATTAGCCAATCTTCTTTCTTAAGCTGCAAACATCCTCACTTTTATTCAAATATAAGAGAAACCGCCATACAGGAATGACCATAGGTCAATTCAAAGTTAATGTTGACAAGGTGAAAGCTTATACATTGGCTAATCATTCAGGTCATATCCCAAGACACCACTCTACAGTTCTACAGTGAGTCACATTGAATAAAAATCAATGGATGCTTGCATACATGGGTTTGGAACCTCTGAACTCTCTACATGTTCCTAATTCAAGATGTTATGAACCTGCACCTCCAACCAATTATGAGTTACCATGGAAGCAAAACCCTATTATTGGATGGACTATTGATTCAACTATGCATCAACTAAAAACCAACTCAGATTTACAAAATTTGGAGAGTTTCTTTTGGACTTAGATTTGAAATACATGAAATGATAGGATTTTACAAAGACAGAATCTGTGTCAAACTTTCAGACACGACTTGAAAATAAAAGTACCAAACATTGTAGTAGTACTAGAATAGATTCCAAAATCCATTAGTAGAATAGCATCTCTCTCTCTCATTTCAAGTAATTCAAATACACATCATGCGTTCTTTACTGATAACCATGTGCTATCAAACTACTTAGATTTCTATTCATCCAGTTATAAGCACAGATAGAGTACACAATTCACCTTCATTGTCTCGTTCGAGGTCTAATTGACTAGATAAGGGACACAAACACCTTTTTGAAAGGATTAAGGATGGATATTTGCAGTAATACACAAAACAAAGGATAAAGGAACAAACACATTCATAAAAGCTAGAAATTGCACAGATTAAGGAAAACTTGCTATAGATGGCGTTGCCATGTGCAGCATAGATGGTTGAATTCATTCAAGTTGAAGGGGTCAAAAAGGTAAAAGCCAGACCAAAAAATAACATAGTTTGAAATCTAACAGGATATTTTTATTACTGAGAATACAGTATTAAAACAAGACAAAATAGAAGAGGAATAAAAACATAACAGTTGACCACAACTATACTGGATTAAGATTTAGTTTAGTTAAGCTGTTTCTATTTCTACCAAACTCAAGTTTTCCTCTTATGGAACGCAAGATACTTGCATGTAAGTTACATTAAAAGGATTCATATGATACAGCCAATAATCACAACTCACCGAAAGTAACTTCTTTCTGAGGTCACTTTTTGTATGGCAAAACCTCCAACAACATCAATCCTTACCACATCCTTCACTTCAGGTATCCCATCCCTGGAAAATCCATGGGTAGTTTTGTCAATGCTCTCCAAATCCGATATCTGAAAACAATATTGTAATGAAGTTTTACTTGTTTAGCTTCAACCTAGGAAAGGATTAGCTGGATTTCAAAAAGTATGGCTAGAAAAGTAATTGCAGCTGAAATAGTAATGAATTTCACCATTTAAAAAAAATACCGTGTTTGAAAGAACAACCACCAGACCATCTTTGAGGTATTCAAATAAAAAATAGTGCACGACTGCCTCCCTAGCTGAGAGTGGCCATGTTACCTTCACCCTTTCTTCCAAAATTTAAGAAAAAATCAGCCTTTTTAAGCTGTGGGATTGAATCAAAGGAATCCAACAAGTTACTTTAAACAACTGCTAAAGTTTAAGCTTGACAAACCTCACTAAACATATTTGTTCACCAATCCGGACTTTTTGCAAACATTTGCATACTGTAATTTTAAAAGGCGGGAAACTAATCTGTGGCCACCTGGGAAAAAAAAATTTAAACAACATATCACCAAACTACAGTGAGCTTCAGTCCCACACTAAAAGTTCTTGCCAAACATCAATCCTCATCTCAAACCATGTAACTCGACATATAGTGTCTGTGATGCAGAGCATCCCCAATCCCCAAGAAATTTTAAAGGCATAAAAAAATAAATAAAGGAAAATCAAACAAACATATGTGCATTAGCACACACATATCCTTCCTATTTTAAGGGCAGGATCGCCCATGGAGATTCTTATTCTTCTAGTCGTGAACCTCCTTACTAATGAACTCATTGGTAAGCTATGGATATAAATGTGCCATATAAGCAATGTTCTTTCTTTAAAGAAATAAACGAGAAAGATATGGTTAACAAAGGAATATAGAAAAAAAAAAAAAAGAAGAAAAAAGTTAATTTTCAATCAACTTGCGGATGCTGCAACTAAAATTTCACCACATAAAGAAAAATATTAAATTCGCAACATGTACATCTGTTTTATCTCATGAACTCATAAAAATCATCTCAGTGAACATGACACATTACAAAATGAAGCAATACTCAAAGATGGACTCAATTGTTACCATTTCTTGTAGAGGGCTGACTCCCAAGAAATACATAAACCTGCAATAAATATGTTACTTATCAAATAAGTTTCTGATATGTATAGCATCAAAAGGCCTTAAATAACTGCCTACTTTTTGCTTGTAATTATAACTTGTACAATGAATCTCAAATTTTTATGTACATTTAATCCAAACTTACAAGTATCAATTGGCCCATCTACATAGCCTTCAACAAGTAAGGTATGAAGGGGAGTACCATGGGGTCCTTCGCGATACATCACACGGTACTCTTCCTTATCATCCTTTAACTATCAAGACAAGCAAACTTTAGCAATATCAGTACTGACGTCAAACAGAGAGGAAAAAGAATAAGATAAAAGAAAGCATGTGTTTGCAAGTGTCTGATGATACGAACCTGATAAAACTAATGGCCAACTACAAGAACTTTTTCACAAAAATTTCAATGTAAAAACAAGATGACATGTTCTCATCAGTTATTATTTGCTCACTTTTCATCGGACAAGATTTAGATTAACAAAATTTTCATTAGAAAAAAAAAAGGAGTTGGTTAAGAGGGCATACTTTCCATTCACCATGTGATGTCTGAGATGTTTTTGATGCCTCATGCTCACTAACAGAAGCACTCCTCAACATGTCAAGAAAATTGGATACTTCAGTAGTCCTTTTTTCTATTACATTCTCAGCACATCCTGCAAACACAGAGGTAAACAAAATTAGAGTGTTTGACAAATGCCACAGATCTTGACGGTTATTAGCTTACATGACGCTGTAACAAAAGCTACATCCCAAATGTTTGGAAGAGCAAATAAAAAAGTTTGAAAAATACTAGCCTTCATTCTCATTAGGTGAAGACTGGAGGAGCTGATTCCTCACAAGGGTTTTAAGTGCAACATTATTTGTCAGTTCATGGGATGCCAGTGTCCTGTCCAGCCTTTCTCTGTATTCTGAGATCTTCCCATTCTTCCCCATCTTTGCATCCACAAGCAAGTAAATGGACCCCTTTCTGAACTTTAGGGTATAAACTCACTCGCTTGATAACAAATTGCTATTATCTCCTAGCAAAATATTAAAACAAATAAATAAATAAATAAATAAAATTAAGAACTTATGATATTAATAGAAAGGCTAATGGTATGCAAAATCATAAACTTTGATGCTTTTAATTTTACCAATTTGGTACATCAGTTGTTGATTTTGTTTCAATTCTATCTAATGATTGGTAATGGATGTGTGCCAACATTATTGCACTTAGATGCAAGGCAAATAGGACATAACTTGTTCCCTTGGAAGATGTGTTCAGTCCTGAATCTAAAAACTACCAAATGCTTTTACTTTGCAAAATTTTTCCCCCTCATGCAGCTGCTTAAAATTCATTTTGAGATTTGTATTTTGCAAAAAACAACCATTTTTTGGCTCTTTAGGTTCAAGAAGCATCATCCAAGTTAGCCATTTTTGTTCATATTGACAGTCTACTTCAACACAACATCAGCATAGGCACATGTATTATACTTATTGGATATGATGGATAGATTTCAAGATTTTTCAAATCATTCAGCCTTATAAAAACATGCAGGAGTCATAAGGTCTCTAAAAATACTAGCATCAATAAGCGAATTGGAATAAAAACCCACTTATTGTGCTTTTATCATGCCTAGATAATCAGAACAGTTCCAAGATATTTCCGGTGTAAAACACTAAGAGGGACAAAGTTTGGGCTCCATTAGATTTATGCCCAGTATTCTCTATCAACATGGTCAGGGGGTAAGCATTGAATTTTGCTCTAGTAAATCCAAACCAGCCTTGCAGTTCGCTATCCATATCAACATTTAATATGCCCAGTTTTCTCTATCAAAAACACAAACTAAGCTGACTATTTCCAAGATGCAAACATAATCAACCTCACAGAAATGGTATTCAAAAACATAAGCAGAAAATAGAAGAAGGAAGAGTTCCCAGATGCAGAAACTATGAATATAATAAAAATTCTACCTCAATTGAAGCTCCCTAGCTGGAATCCAGTTCCCCTTTTCTGAAACTCAGAACACCACCCCAATTAAAAGCGCTGAAAATTCTCAGAAACCTAATGGGTGAAGATCTCAATATAAAACCATCATTATAGGTGAGGCAAAGGCACCTGATTCGTGACCATCCAGACGGGTAAAGAACATGGACTCTTCTTGAACTTGACGAATTCCAGACACAAAGCAGAAGAATCAGCCCAAAAACAAAAGAAATACCTTTCCCAAAATAACTAATAAACATTACAAAAGCAATTAATATACATTAATAAACAGTGAAGTTGACGCTGGTTGGATGGAATCATACTGATTTTAGGACACTTACGAGAGTGGTCCACGAGTAGGTGAACCAACAAGATAAAATCTAGGCAGTGGATTATGGATTAAATGACAGGTAATTAAAGATTGTAATTTAAAAAAAAAAAAAAACTTGAAATGAAATTGACCGGCGATCTTTTTCTGACATCTCTAACGTAACGTGAAATTACAGAACACTCTCAAGGTTGTTTTTTCTTCATACAAATGTCGCGGTGGCTCCTCACTTGCTGTGAAGGATTGTTTGGATGGGTGTGAAAAGTGTAAATAACGAATGGATAACTGAGAATAAAAGGAAAAGTAAAAAAAAAATAATAAAAAAAAATTTATATTTGAAAATGAATAAATTAATGAAAAAATAAAGGATGATAATATATATTTTTATATTTAAAGAGAGATGAAGAAAAGTTAAATTTAGAATGTGTATTTTAAATTTTATCTCTCTCTTCTTTTTTTTTATATGGTAACTAGTATAATGTTCATATTATGTGAATAATTTATAATTTTTATTTTTTAATTTAATTTTTAATTATATTTTAAATAATATAAATTATTATTAATAAACTAATTTAAATAAATTTATATTTAATTTAAATAAATTTTTATTTATTATAATAATAAATTTTTAGCTAATTTATGATATAATTAATTAAAATATTTATTTAATTCTTTTTATACAGATATTAATAATATTTTTTTAATCAAAATATTTTATTTAAAAAATAATTTAAATTTTATGAAATTTTTATATTTTATCTCATAATTTATATAAATTAATATTTATTTTTTATAAATTATAAAAAACACATTAAATTAATGATAAAATAATATTATTTTACAAATATATATATATATATTCTTTGTTATTAATATAATAAAAAAATTAAACTTTCTAATAATGAATTGAATTATTTAATTTAATAATAATGAAATTATATAACATTATTATTAATTAAAAATAACATTTTATTATATTATTTTTTAAAAATACTATATCTAAGTGTAAATTATTTTTTATTAATATGATATATTTTTTATTAAATAATTTTTTAAAAAAATAGTTATCACTTTACATAATTTATAATATAAAATAAATACATTTTCATAATAATTAAAATTTTAAAATATTCTCATTTTCTATTAATATAATAAATATAAAAAATATATATATTATTTTTCAAAATACATATTTCATAATTTTAATACTGTAACTTTAATTATTTTTAATCATCTTTATTTGCTGCTAAATTTTCGATGCAATCATATTTGTAATTTATCTTTGAAATTCTATTTCTAGATAATTTATGTATAAAAATATAGAAAATTAATTAAAATTTAAAAATAATTCTATTGAAAATTAATGATAATAAAATATGGATAATTAAAATATTAATTATCATTGCATTCAATATATAATTATAATAAAATAAAATATTCAAAAGTTTAAAAAATATTAAATAATGTATTTATATAAAAATTAATAATTAAATAAATATTAATTAAATATATTTAAATAAATAAATTTTGAAAATTACCATTAATAACTTCTGAAAGAAATAATAAAAAAAATAGTGTAAATAAAAAAAATTAAGAGCATTTAGGTGAAATGAAAACACTTTGTGAGAAGAGAGTGCTTGATATGTATTAAATGTCTCGTATGACATATTATATATAGACAAGTAAATGAAAACTATTTAAATAAAAAATTAATTTATAATTAAATATTATTTAATTGAAAAATGATAATAAACATTCAAATTCAATTTTTATAATACTAAAATATTTGCTATCCACTTGACCATTTGAATTAAATCGTCATAAGTTGGTCATAATGATAATAATAATAATAATAATAATAATAATAAGCATTAATCAATATTAGGAAAATGAAATAAACAAAAATTAAATTATTAACATAAAAAATAATACATACTAATTATAAATAAATTAAATCTCTATATTTTATTTTTATAACTTTTTATGTAAACTATATTTTTTGTCTTTTAAATTTTTTAATAAATATTTTATAATAAAAATAATAGAAAATATAACAATGTAATAAAAATATTTGTTAAAGATATGAAATAATTTAAGGTTAATTAAATTATATAATAATTGATTATGAGATTATAAATTAATGATCAATTTTCTTTAAACTAATGGCCATCAATGACCTTATTATTATTATTATTATTATTATTATTATTATTATTATTATTAGATTTTAAATTAGTTTTTACTTTAAACTAATACTACTATTATTATTAATATTATTATTATTATGGAAGGCAACATATGACAAATAATATTTTTGCATAAATAAATTTATTTAAAAAATAATATAAATAATTTTTAAATATTATATTTAATCATAAAGGGTCATAATTTTTTAAAAATAGAATTTTAAAGAAAATAATAATTTAAATCATAAATTTAAGATAGTATTATAAATAATAATGATAATTAAAAGAGAAATAAAAAATTAAATAATAATTAGTATTTATAAAATAATATAAATAATTTTTAAATATTATATTTAATTACAAAATGTCTTAATTTTTAAAAATTAAATTTTAAAGAAAATAATAATTGAAATCATAAATGTTAAGGTAGTATTATAAATAACAATGATAATTAAAAAAAATAAAAAAAAAATAAATAATAATTAATATAAAGGAGAATACGTATGATTAATTATAAAATCATAAATTAATAGTCAATTTTCTTCAAATTAATGACTATCTATGACTTATTATTATTATTAAGAAGAAAGATAACATGTGGCAAATAATATTTTTACATAAATAAATTTATAAAAAAATAATATAAATAATTTTTAAATATGACATTTAATTATAAAAGGTCTTAATTTTTTAAAAAATTAAATTTTAAAGAAAATAATAATTTAAATCATAAATATTAAGTACTATTGTAAATAATAATAACAATCAAATGATAAAAAAAATTTAAATAATAATTAATATTTATAAAATAATATATAAAATATTTAAATATTACATTTAATTATAAAAGGTCTTAATTTTTAAAAATTAATGTTTAAAGAAAATAATAATTTAAATAATAAATGATAAGTAGTATTGTAAATAATAATAATAACAATTAAAAAAGAAATAAAAAAATATATTAAATTATTAATAATGAATTAAATTATTTACTTTTAATAATAATGAAAATATATAACATTATTATTAATTAAAAACAATATTTTATTATATGTTTTTTAAAAATATTATATCTTTAAATTCTTATAAAGTGTAAATTTTTTTTATTAATCAGATGTATTTTTTATAAAATAATCCTTTCACAAAAATGGTTATCATTTTACATAAATTTATGATATATGATAAATATATTTCATAAAAATTAAAACTTTAAAATATCATTATTAAAAATACATACTAATTTTTAAAAAACAGATTCTATAATTTTAATATTGTAATTTTATTTTTTTTTAATCAGTTTTGCTTATAGTTAAATTTTTTTTATAATCATATTTATATTTTATTTTTGAAATTATACTTCTATAAAAAAAATATAGTTGAGAAATAATTTATGCATAAAAATTTATATATTTAATTAAAATTTAAAAATATTTCTATTGAAAATTAATGATAATAAAATATAAATAATCAAAATATTAGTTATAATTGTATTTGATATATAATTATAATAAAATAAAATATTAAAAAGTTTAAGAAATATTAAATAAGAAACTTATAAAAAAATAGTAATTAGATAAATATTAATTAAATATATTTAAATAAATAAATTTTAAGAATGATAACTAATAACTTTTAAAAGAAATAATAAAAAAAATAGAGTAAATAAAAAAAAAGTTGAGAGCAATTAGGTAAAATTATTTTTTACTTTAAATTATTATTATTATAATTATTATGAAAGGTTACATGTGATAAATAATATTTTAAATAATTTTTAAATATTACATTTAATCATAAAAAATTTTAATTTTTTAAAAATTAAATTTTAAAGAAAATAATAAATGATTATAGATCTAAAGAAGAAAATACCAAATCCTTATAGAAGATGAGACATAAAATTCTCTCAAAAGTGGTGATAAAACTCAAATCTATTAATAAAAATAGATTGAGAATAAATATAGATATGTTCTAAAAGGATACACATCTATAAATTATTAAAAAAAGACACAAAAAAAAAAGAAAAAAAAAAAGGGGTATGTACCAGTAAAAATACTCACCGGTGGTCACCCAAAAAGCTCACAAAAAGAAAATTGAGTTTAGAGAAAGAGGTGGCTAAGGTTTACAACTTTCTCCCTTTCTTTCTTTCTTTTTTTAAGTAAAATATAATACGCGAATATAACATCTCAAAAAATAAAATTTAAAGAAAAATATATTTTAGAAAAAAAAATATTTTCAAGAAGAAATTCTTTTCCAAAAGAAACTTATTTTGAAGAATAAATTTTACCAAGAAGTTTTTATAAGAATTTTTCATTATTTAAGAAATTTCCCCAATTGAGCATGAATGTTTGAAAGGGGGTTAAAATTTGTTTATTATTTATTATTTTAAAAACAAATATTTTTTTTTTTGGAACTTTTTATATAAAAGATTAGCATCAACACTACATGATCTTAATTATATGATATGCTGATATTAGCCATCCGCCACCTACCAGCTTTTATTTTCTTTTATCATCAAGTGGTCCAGTGTTTGATAATTAGAATTGGAATAGTCACAAAATAATGGTGATTGATAATTACATTTAACGACTTGGCCATACTATTTTAGCAACAAAGCATTATTTGGGTTAGACTAAAATAATTGGCGAAATTGAATTAATTTGAAAATTCAGTTCAATTTTTACAGATAATTTAATTTGATTCAGTTTTATTTTTAAATTTTTTATTTATTTAGTTTGATTGGATTTTAAAGATTAAAAAAATTTTCAAAAATTCCAACAAAAATAAATTAAAATTAATGATACTAATATTCATTTGTATCTTTTTCTAGCTTGGTGGTTAGCTATCTCTTCATTTGAAGGTCTTGAGTTTTGAGACACACACTCACCTTCCTTCTTTTTTTTTTTTTAAATAAACTTCTTGACATTAAATTATAACCATTCATTCTTGAGAAATAATCTCAACCATCCATTTCATATATATATATACTTCTTCTTCATTTTCATTTAATCTCCCTATTGCTGCTACCCTACCTCCCCAACCCCTTATCTCTTAAGCCCTGTTTGGTATTGAGTTTCAAGGCCTGAAACTGCTTTTCTGAATAAAAGCACCATTTTAGATGTTGTTGAGAAAACAGTTTGAAAAAAGCTATTTTGTTATTTTAGTGTTCTTGTGACACCCCTTACCCGTCTATAGTGTAGCCGAGCAAGATATGCCACGCAGTGTACTGGAACACCCTATTTTAATTCAATCATTTTTTTTATTCTTCCTAATTTATTTTTTTCATAGTTATGAAGTACAATTTATGAAATATAATTCATTTAAGTCATTTATTGAAATTATAATTTATTTGAGGTTCTGAAAATTTTATAGAAAATCCGGCAGAGTACCGGCTAAAAATGGAGAAAACAGTTCTTCGGAATTTGTGAAAAACACTTCCAATAATCATTTCCAATCATTCTCAAACTCCAATAACCATCAACATGGTCTCAACATTAGCAATCATTTCAAGTTCTCAACATTAATCCACAATTTCATTCAAATTCAAAATCAACTAAAATTTCATGTAGATATTCTCAAATTATATTAATTAACAAAATTCTTCAAAATATGTACATCAACATATGATTACATAAATTTACTATTTACATAAGTTCATAATTTACAAATCTCAAACTACTACCTAATACAAAATGCAAAAACATAATTTGAAAAGGGACCTAAAGGTCCTACCACTGATGCACTGTAGATGAGAGGTGACTCTGACGCTAGGCAGATCTGTGACCTCACCCAGTTTATGGTCTGCTAGGCTCTCTGTCTGTCTCTCCAGAACCTACGCGTGGCAAAAAGCGACGCGCTAAGCAATAATGCTTAGTGGTGCCAATAATAAAATAAAAAGAATTAATAAAAAAAAATGCAGTGAGTGCATTGATGTCTCATGCAGACAAATTTTTGATAATTATTGGTAGTTTTATTTATTTGGTACTTGTTATATTCATTATTTCATTAAATTTATCAACTTTCATTTTTTGTTGCCCAAGTAACCTATACTGGATGACTGGACTGGATAAACGGGTAAACTAGCACTGGGTATCAAGTACCTCGGGCCGTCACACCATCCGTCACATGTGTGTCTCCCGGTGTGCAATAAAACAGCTAATAAGCTGTAATAACATTAAGCACAAGGCCAAGTCTCAACACAATGTCAGAATGGCTAAAAGCCATGAAATCACAGAATGACATAATGCCATATGCAGTACTACTAACTGAACCCTATTGGCATGCCAACCTATCCAAACCAATCTTGCTAGGTATATTAGGGCATGTTACACTTTTAAACTTTACAATTCTTGAAATTTAAGTTTAGGTGTTACTATTCATTTCATTAGTCAACTAAAATGTTGACTTTTGCATAGACAATAGGTACATTGGTTCTAATACTCCCAACATACCACATTTTACATTCTAAAATTGTTGGTATTGGTTGCCAATATCATTTCTAAGCTTAGTGCTAGTTGTTCAAAATTTTCAAATTTCAAGCCTTGTGTTTACTGTTCCATTGGTCATTTTTACAGTAGGAATTTGGCAAAATTGTCTTCATGAAAGTTGTTCTTTATTTTGTCTAGTTACATTTCCTTTTTTGAATCACTCCATTTGGAGTTTTGTAGCTCAAGTTATGGCCTAAACACCATAACTGGACGGATTGGATAGAATCCAAAATTCTAGGCAAAACTGATTCTGCCTGATTTGGTAACCTAAGTTTGGTTGGTAATTTGACTAGGTTATGGTCAGAATTAGGATTTTTGTTCTCATGAAAGTTGTAGGTCTATGTCTCAGCTTTCTGTTGGTAAAATTTCAGATCAATTAGACCTTTCTACACTGAGTTATGACCAAATGAATAAACACTATTCATTTGGTCATTTTGCCCAGGCAGACTACAGGTCACCCAGATTAGGGCAATTTTTAGGTCAACTTAGTTTGGTTTTCTGGGCAAGGTTTCTATACCAAAGTTGTGCCATTATGTGTCTAGTTTCATGTCCAATTGGCCTTGCACCAATTGAACCTGTACAACCCAAGTTATAGCTGCCCAAACTGGCTGGACTCACATCCAGACCTGCAGGTCACACAAGGCAACTCAGCCAAACTCAAATCCCAAGCTACAACTCACTTCAATTCTTCATCATACACAGCCAAATGGTCACTAATTGACCATTTAAACTTTCATTCACCAACACATGAACAAGATCCAAGTTTTTGTGTCCAAACCCTAGCTCAAATTCAATGTTCACACAACACATGTCAATTAGGCATACTAATTCATTTCAAATTTATGTCTACACATCAACACCATTTCTAAGCTATTTTAAATCCATCAAAACCATCAACTACCACTCCCATAAAGCTGGCCAAAATTCCATTCTCAATTTCACGCATGATTTATCTCAATTTCTTAATTATTTGTTCATATTCAAACTAAATTTTAAGAAATAAACAAGATTAAGTAATTAACATGCACTAACCTCTTTGGTCTCTTTATTGGCTTGTATAAACCTTAGAGTTTCTTCACTTTATGATAATCAAAACCTTGCTCTTGATGTGAGGGTTAATTTTTGTGAAGGGTGTTTAGGGTTTTGGGGTGAGATTTGGTGAGTTTTAAAGCTTGTGTAAGCTTTAATGGTGGAAGGGCTAGGAGAAGAGGAAACGGGAAGGAGAAGAAGCTGATGACTTTTCTGATTTTTCTTTCTTTTTTTATCTTCTTTTATTACTTAATTTAGTGGCTTTTAATTTTGATTGGTGGAGATAGGGGTGATGATATCATGTGATGTCAAAATTATCATTTAATCTCATTTTCTTTCATTTTCTTGTCTACTTAATTTCAATTTAATTTTTAGCAATATTTATTCAAATTTTATGTCATAATAATTATTTACTTAACTGGACAAGTCGGCCAAAAATCATCTCTGAAGACGAAATGACCAAAATGCCCTCTGTTTAGCTTAACAGACTAAAATTGTCTGTACCGATTGAAAAATTTTTCTAAGCATTTTCTTGTCATTCTAATGCCATAAGAACCTCAATGACCCTTCTCTGGAGTCCCAAAAATTATTTTATGAATTTTCTCTCGGGTCTAGGGCTCCCAGTTGCGAGAACCGCAACTTTCCACTAGGTTACCCATCGCTAGGGCACCGATTCATTTAACTTAGTTGTATTTTATTTCTAAAATTTTTTCTAAATTTTTCTTATTAATATTTGAGTTAATTATGGTTCCTCACTTTAGTTTAAATATTTTTCCGGACGTTCTAACTATCCAGACAGACACTGGTCACCGGAACAGTAGAATGTACGGAGTTGCTACAGGGAGGGTGTTACAACTCTTCCCCTCTAAATGTGACACCCCTTACCCGTCTACAGTGTAGCTGAGCAAGATATGCCACGCAGTATACCGGAACACCCTATTTTAATTCAATCATTTTTTTTATTCTTCCTAATTTATTTTTTTTCATAGTTATGAAGTACAATTTATGAAATATAATTCATTGAAGTCATTTATTGAAATTATAATTTATTTGAGATTCCAAAAATTTTATAGAAAATCCAACAGAGTACCGACTAAAAATGGAGAAAACAGTTCTTCGGAACCTGTGAAAAACACTTCCAATAATCATTTCCAATCATTCTCAAACTCCAATAACTATCAACATGGTCTCAACATTAGCAATCATTTCAAGTTCTCAACATTAATCCACAATTTCATTCAAATTCAAAATCAACTAAAATTTTATGAAGATATTCTCAAATTATATTAATTAACAAAATTCTTCAAAATATGTACATCAACATATGATCACATAAATTTACTATTTACATGAGTTCATAATTTACAAATCACAAACTACTACCTAATACAAAATGCAAAAACATAATTTCAAAAGGGACCTAAAGGTCCTACCATTGATGCACTGTAGATGAGAGGTGACTCTGACGCTAGGCAGATCTGTGACCTCACCCAGTTTGTGGTCTGCTGGGCTCTCTGTCTGTCTCTCCAGAACCTACGCATGGCAAAAAGCGACGCGCTAAGCAATAATGCTTAGTGGTGCCGATAATAAAAAGAACTAATAAAAAAAAATATGCAGTGAGTGTATTGATGTCTCATGCAGACAAATTTTTAATAATTATTGGTAGTCTTATTTATTTGGTACTTGTTATATTCATTATTTCATTAAATTTATCAACTTTTATTTTTGGTTGCCCAAGTAACCTATACTGGATGACTGAACCGGATAAACGGGTAAACTGATACTGGATATCAAGTACCTCGGGCTGTCACATCATCGGTCACATGTGTGTCTCCCGGTGTGCAACAGAACAGCTAATAAGCTGTAATAATATTAAGCACAAGGCCAAGTCTCAACACAATGTCAGAATGGCTAAAAGCCATGAAATCACAGAATGGCATAATGCCATGTGCAGTACTGCTAACTGAACCCTATTGGCATGCCAACCTATCCAAACCAATCTTGCTAGGTGTACTAGGGCATGTTACACTTTTAAACTTTACAATTCTTGAAATTTAAGTTTAGGTATTACTATTCATTTCATTAGTCAACTAAAATGTTGACTTTTGCATAGACAATAGGTACATTGGTTCTAATACTCCCAACATACCATATTTTGCATTCTAAAATTGTTGGTATTGGTTGCCAATATCATTTCTAAGCTTAGTGATAGTTGTTCAAAATTTTCAGATTTCAAGCCTTGTGTTTACTGTTCCATTGGTCATTTTTACAGTAGGAATTTGGCAAAATTGTCTTCAAGAAAGTTGGTCATTATTTTGTCTAGTTACATTTCCTTTTTTAAATCACTCCATTTGGAGTTTTGTAGCTCAAGTTATGGTCTAAACACCATAACTGGCCAGATTGGATAGAATCCAAAATTCTGGGCAAAACTGGTTCTGCCAGATTTGGTAACCTAAGTTTGGTTGGCAATTTGACTAGGTTATGGTCAGAATTGGGATTTGTGTTCTTCATGAAAGTTGTAGGTCTATGTCTCAGCTTTCTGCTGGTAAAATTTCAGGTCAATTGGGCTTTTCTACACTGAGTTATGACCAAATGAATAAACACTGTTTATTTGGTCATTTTGCCCAGGCAGACTGTAGGTCACCCGGATTAGGGCAATTTTTAGGTCAACTTAATTTGGTTTTCTGGGCAAGGTTTCTATACCAAAGTTATGCCATTATGTGTCTAGTTTCACGTTCAATTGGCATTGCACCAATTGAACCTGCACAACCCAAGTTATAGCTACCCAAACAAGCTGGACTCACATCCAGACCTGCAGGTCACACAAGGCAGCTCAGCCAAACTCAAATCCCAAGCTACAACTCACTTCAATTCTTCATCATATACAGCTAAAAGGTCACTAATTGACCATTTAAACTTTCATTCACCAACACATGAACAAGATCCAAGTTTTTGTGTCCAAACCCTAGCTCAAATTTAAGGTTCACACAACACATGTCAATTAGGCATACTAATCCATTTTAAATTTATGTCTACATATCAACACCATTTCTAAGCTATTTTAAATCCATCAAAACCATCAACTACCACTCCCATAAAGCTGGCCAAAATTCCATTCTTAATTTCACACATGATTTATCTCAATTTCTTAATTATTTGTTCATATTCAAACTAATTTTAAGAAATAAACAAGATTAAGTAATTAACATGCACTAACCTCTTTGGTCTCTTTATTGGCTTGTATAAACCTTGGAATTTCTTCACTTTATGATAATCAAAACCTTGCTCTTGATGTGGGGGTTAATTTTTGTGAAGGGTGTTTAGGGTTTTGGGGTGAGATTTGGTGAGTTTTAAAGCTTGTGTAAGCTTTAATGGTGGAAGGGCTGGGAGAAGAGGAAACGACAAGGAGAAGAAGCTGACTTTTCTGATTTTTCTTTCTTTTTTATCTTCTTTTATTACTTAATTTAGTGGCTTTTAATTTTGATTGGTGGAGATAGGGGTGATGACATCATGTGATGTCAAAATTATCATTTAATCTCATTTTCTTTCCTTTTCTTGTCTACTTAATTTCAATTTAATTTTTAGCAATATTTATTCACATTTTATGTCATAATAATTATTTGCTTAACTGGACAAATCGGCCAAAAATCATCTCTGAAGACGAAATGACCAAAATGCCCTCCGTTTGGCTTAACAGACTAAAATTATCTGTACCGATTGAAAAATTTTTCTAAGCATTTTCTTGGCATTCTAATGCCATAGGAACCTCAATGACCATTCTCTAGAGTCCCAAAAATTATTTTATGAATTTTCCCTCGGGTCTAGAGCTCCTAGTTGCGAGAACCGCAACTTTCCACTAGGTTACCTATCGCTAGGGCACCGACTCATTTAACTTAGTTGTATTTTATTTCTAAAATTTTTCCTAAATTTTTCTTATTAATATTTGAGTTAATTATGGTTCCTCACTTTAGTTTAAATATTTTTCCGAACGTTCTAGCTGTCCAGACCGACACTGGTCACCGGAACAGTAGAATGTACGGAGTTGCTACAGGGAGGGTGTTACAATTCTTATAACTAAAACTGATCATATTTAATTTTTAATTATTTTTTAACACTATCTAATTGTCACGACCCAACTCATGGGCCGGATTGGCACTAGGACCTGGATCAGCCTAAAGCCCCTAAGGCTCATAGTAAGCCTAACTATTCCTCAACCCAATCCTAAGGCCCATTTGGGCCCAATTTCAAGAATTCAACCGAACAAAGTCCGATCATACAATGGACCATTCAACGGGGAGTTTTTGACTCGTCCGACCTATAAATACAATATAAAATAAATTGGGGAGCTCAGCTCACCCTTCACATGCTCATAATATCAAAAATCCAATGGGACCTTAGCTCCCTCATCCAATTCAGTCATACATGCAATCAATAATCTTACAAATTCAACATCATATTATATTATAGATCCAAATTAATTAAAATAATCATAACACATGCAGAGTCTAAAATTTAACTCAATTGTACAAAATATATTAAATACTACTAATTGACCTGCGAAGAAGAAGAGCAGGTTAGTCACAATAAGTAATCCTCCTATAGCCTTGAAAAATAGATGAACATGAGTGAGCGTTCGACTCAGAAAGTAAAATACTAATTTTAACCACAATTTCTATAGCTAACTAAAGTTAATGCATCCTAAGGAATGGAATGCAACATCATCATAATTTTCATACAAACCACATCATAGCAGTAAAAAGGCAATTTGGAGCACTCACCCACCCAACACTGTTCAAACAGTACATATATAAGAGCTGATATCCTATACAGCTCTCTTAATCTAACCTCTGCCAGCGAGTGTCTCTCAAGCCGAACTTTCGCTTAATAAACCAAATGCGGGGTCCCAGTGAGTGTCTCTCAAGCCGTGTCTACCCCGACTCCATAAAGGACCGGGTCCCAGCAAATGTCTCTCAAGCCGTGTCTACCCGTCCTGTCCATATCCAATACCATACCATACCATATCACACACACGCCAACGCACGCACACTGCTTCAAATTACCACAAACAACATCCATGGCACTTCATCAATTATGAATGCAAGATAAAAACATGCCTAGTATTTAACTACATAGATACATATTTATAAGTGATGCATGGACATGCTTGAACATATAACAATATCGATATTATAATTAAAATTAATATTTTACTCACTGACTTAACCGCGGTCATTGCGGCGGCTGGGCGGAGGAGAAAGGCTATTCCAGCTCACCTGACAAAATTTCATTGCAATTTTAATATATTTAACTCAATACAAGTTTGGACAAGACCAAAGACACCCTAAGTCATGCCAAAAATCTGGCAGAGTCTTCCTTATACCTAGAACCTACCCAACCTGAAAAATGGTTCAAAATGCACTTCTATATCCACAAGTCACACATCCACAACTCAATCACATCACATGGCCCCTCCTGGGCCCACCCAAACAATCAACAATCACAATTTGAAAAATTATAATTTAGTCCCTACAATTACCCCTTTCTAAAAACTACTCAAATGAGCTCTAAAAATTCTAAAATTTTGCCCTGCGGTCCTTAGCAATATTATAGAGCTAACACAAAAGGAATTATATTTTTCTAACCTACTACGAATATTTTAAAAGTTTTTAATCGAAATCAAGCACTAGATAATTAAGAAAAATGAGGGTTCGGGTTTACCTATGCCAATTCTGACCCTGGAAACGCGTTCAGGACGTCTGAAAACGATGGGGTAGCTTATAACCTCGACCCAATTCGGAGATTTTTTCGATAGCCTATCTGTCCGGCCCGAAATTGTAGACCTGAGCAACTGTTGAATTTCAGTGAATTGAAGGTACCTACGCGAAGCCCACAATACGGGGGTTAGTATCTAATTTTTATGAAATTTTCTAAGCTCATTTAATACTCGAAAAAATACTGTGAAGTCTCGTGGGACCTATCGAAAAACAGTGTTGAAAAAATTTGAAATGGGTATTGCCGCGAAGCTCTCGACGAGGGGAGCACTCCGGTACCCTCAGATTTTTGGTGGGGTTTACGTTTTCGGGAAATCTAGCTTGAAAGTCAAAATGGGCTAAAACTTCCTAAACAAAAATTGGGCAAACCGCTCAATGGATTTTGGTATTCTTGGTATCTATGGAAAGCTTTCGAGGTGTAGAAGTGTTTTGGGATGAGACACGGTCCGATTGGTGGCTGGATTGGCCGGAATCGGCCCGAGAAAGTGAAGCGGCTCGCGCGGGCAGGAGTGGTTTCGCGCGACGTTTTCGGCAGTGGAGGAGGGGCAAGGGAGATGCGCCGATGATTAAGGAGGGTTGGGGCGGTGGTTGGCCTGCAAGGGGCGGAGGGAGGAGAGAGAAAACGCGAGAGAGAGGGAGAGTGTCGGGGGCGCGAAGAAGAAGAAGAAAGAAAAAGAAAAAGAAAATGGGAGGAGAGAGAAAATGCGAGAGAGAGAGAGTGTGTGTCGAGGGCACGAAGAAGAAGAAGAAAGAAAAAGAAAATGGGCCGGTCCGATTCGACAAGTCCGATTCGGTTCGATTTGATTAGGCCGATTCGATTCAAGATAATTGAAATTAAATTTTTACTCTGCCCTGGGACAAAAAATGAGGGCCCAAAAATTTCAAAAACCCTGTTTTGATCTCAGACGATGGGTACATGGAATCTCATATCCGTCAATATCCATTACATTGAAAAATTTTCATTTTGGATCGTTGAGAATAAGATCTTTTCCCCCTTTTTCCCATTGTTATTAATTTAGAGTAACAAATAAGTTTGATCATGGAAGCTAGATTTGAGGGGGGAAATGTCATCAAATAACTCGACTAAGCATGGAAGTCATTGAGTTAATAGTACACAATATTCCTTTCGGATGAATGTTATTTCAATTTTCACATTCCATTCTATTTTGATATATTTATATCTTATTAAAATTGCCAAATTTTAGGTAAGTTTCAATGCATTTTTTTATTCAAAATTTTCTTATTGTCGTCATCATGATTAACAATATAACTAATACAAAGCTAAAGACTAAAGTGGAGTACATATATCCCAGAAATATTAGAAAATGTAGTCACCAAATCCAGAGCAAATAATGCTTTAAAAACTGCCAAACTGAATTCCATTTCCACTAGTGAAGTTGAAACTGCTGATATAACAGAAATGAAGAAGTACCAAATACAAGTATATAATTATAATGGAGAAAAGATTAAATAAATCCTAGTCAAATAGGTTCAAAATCAAGTTTTAGACTAAATAAATCTTTATACTTTTAATTAAGACTAAATAAACTCATATTTAATAAAATATTTTTTTAATAATAACATATTTTTTTTTATTTTTAAATAATAAAATATTAAAATTAATAATTTTTATTTATCATGTTTTTCAATTTTTTTTAAATTTTATTTTGATTAAAACTAATAAATAATTTTTAATATTTAAAATTTAAAAATAATAATAATATTTTATTATGCATAGATTTATTTAAGATGTAAGTGCTTATTTAACTCAAAATTTAATTTTAAACTTATTTAATCCTAGGACTTATTTAGTTTTTTTTTCCTAATATTATTATTGTTGTTATTTTGGTTACTAAAATTCAAACCATTAGTATTGGTGTATATTAATTTAGTTTGGAACATCGACGCTCCTGCATCTGAGAATCCCAACTCCCGAATAATCCAGAGGACCATGAACAGCAACATGAGGCTTCCCAACTTTTACACGGACAGCAGATATTTGGGGACACTTTGTCCGGGTGGCAGAAGCAATTTGTTGAGCCACTGACTCAAGAAGATTATGAGGTGTTCACTCAACAACTTCGTTAACTAAGCTGTTCCAGAACCAAGTAAACAGTTAAGATAATTATCATATTAAAAAAGGTTATATTTTTTAGCAGATGTTTTTGTAAAAAATTATGACTACTGTGATAATATTTATAGCCATCATCTAGCAAGAATAAAAGATTAAAATTATGAATATAATGTAATTAATTATATAATATAATTAAAATTATAATGTAATTATCATTATATTTTTATATTTAATTACAAAATAAAAATAAAAATAATTTAATATAATGATAATTTTAATTTTAATATTTAATTTATTTATAGTGTTAATAATAAGTGGTAATGATCACAATGATTAATAGTCGAGTGATAGTGATAGTGATGGTAACAGTGATGATAGCAATAACAGTGATTAGATAGTAATGGTGGTAAAATGTGATAGTTATAGTAGCCAGGTGAGAATTGCGATAGTAGTGATTAAATGATAATAGCGGTGATCAAGTGGTGATGGTAGAGTGATTAGATAGTAGTGGTGGCAAAATGTAGTAGTGATAGTAACCAGGTGAGGATTGCGATAATAGTGGTTAAATGATAATAACGGTGATCAAGTGGTGGTAATAGCGATGATAGCGGTGGTGATTGTGATAAGGTGGAAGTAATGATGGTAATATCAGTGGTGATTAGGTATTGATAGTGTTGACAATTAATAAAAAATTAAAATAAATAATCATGGTTACATTTATTTTTATATGTAACTGATTTTTTTTTAAAACATGCATTGCACTTTTTTATACTCGTTGAATATATTTGTAATTTAACATTTTTACATATTATTTTTTATTAGTTTTTTTATAATATTATATTAAAATATATTAATTATTACTATGCTAATATAATAATTTTTCATTTTTTTGTAATATATACGTTTCATATGCACTTATCATTTTCAAATTAAGTTAACAAAAATAAAAGTATATCAATAAAAATAAAAAATTATAAAAGTGAATTTATAATGAAAATTTTATTATTATAATATAATTTTATAATTATAAGTGTTTTATAAATATATAAATTTAATTATTTGTTATTTTATTAGTTTATAAGTTTTGAGTTTATCAACACTAATTGATTTTTACCATTTTATAATTTTTACTAAACATATATAATTAACATGAAAAAATTAAATTTTTTCAAATACTATTTAAGAATTTATGCACATAATAGTAAAATAAATTCAATTTGGTCTTCATGTAATGTTGATTTTTTTTTATATTTTTAGTTATTTTTAATTTATTTTATTACTTTTATTTGACAAGATTAATTGTGCACATTCACATTCATATCAATAAGTATCAATATTATTAATTTTTGTTTGATATATAATATTTTACATAATTTATTTTTTTTTATGACATGGAGAAAAATTTTTAAAATAAAATTGAAAAATATATTACTACTAATAAATTATTTATAAAAAAAAATAATAACTAAAATATCCTTTTTCTATAAAAAAAAAATAAAAAATCAATGCTAATAGAGTAAAAAATATTGATGTTAATATATTATTATTTTTAATTAAAATGATTATAATAAAAAACGTAAAGACAATTATTCGGTTTATATGGTTTATAGTAAAAATATTTTACCAAATTAAGTATTTTTAAATTAAATTTTTTATAATTATTTTTCTAGAAGTAAGGGTCAAATTTCAATAAAATATATTATTGAATCCAAATAAATAAAAATTCTATTAAATTAGGTAATACTTGTATTTATATGAAAATTCTGACTTTTTTAATTAAATTATCAATTTATGATTATATTTAAATATAAATTTATTAAATTAAAATAACAATTCTCTATTTAAAATATGATTTCTAATTCTTTTTATATATATTTACTATTTACCAAGTTAAGATAACATTATAGTATTAAAAAATTAAAAAAATATATTATATTTTTTTATATATACAACATTAACATTTTTAAATTTTTAATAATGTATTATTTTAAAACAAAAAATAGTATTAAAAAATATAATCATCCTATTAATTATATTAATTTTATAATTAAATTTAGACTTAATATATTCTGTTAATTATTAATTTTTTAAATAATATATGTTTATCTATTTGAATTTTTTTTCTTATATATATAATTTGTTTTTTTTATGTTTTGTACTTAATTATTTATTATTTAAAAATTTTATATTCATATCATTTAATATATATTACATATTAATTAATTAATTTTTTTATAATTCAATGAATATATATATATATATATATATATATATATATATATATATATATATATATATAGCTTATTAATTAATAGCATTTACATATGACTTATAAATTCAATTTTAATTAGAATTAATTTATATATTAATGTAATAATTAAGAATTTTAAAAATATATCTATAATTAAGAAAAATATAATTTATTTTATATGAATTTTTTTAATGAACTAATAAGAAATTAAATTAAATGAGAATTTAAGAAATATTAATAAAAAAATTCAAATGTTTAGCTGACAAAAATTAATTTTTTTTCTTTTTCTTTACATAAATTTAAATATAATTATGTTAAAATAAATTTACATAAATAATTAGAAGATATAGATAAAATTTATTAGGATTCATTAAAAAAGTTATTCATATAAATAAAACATCTTTCTATTTTTGTACATAATATAAATCATAAAAGTATTTTTATAAAATTATATTACATAAAAATTTAATTAAGTAGACTTTAAATAGATCTATGTAAACTCTAAAATTATATAAACAATTAAATTTTAAGTTTTAAAAATTTTAAATTTATATAAACTCTAAAATTAAATTAAATATTAAAAATATAATTGCAATACTATAAATAATAAAGAACAATCTGATTAAAACCAATGTTCCCCCTTCACGCATATATATATATAGATGATCATTACGCTACTTTAAGTATAATTAATTATATTATATAATTGTCATTCCATTGTATCAAATTTTTTAGTGTTATCAAATATTGTAATCAAATATGTAATATAATTACGATTATATTATAAGTTTAATTATGTCATACCAAACATAACCTAACTGTATAAAATAGATATCAATATAGGAATAATGATGAACATGGTTTACGAAGACATGAGGGACTACTTATTAACTTTGGATAATCAGAAGCACTAATTAGGAAATTTTGTTCTCATATAAAAAAATTAGGTGGAACATGTTGCTCACCGATAAATTTCAGCGTAGCTAAGAGTATCTGACTGCTGGTTAGATTTACCAGCTGCCCTGAGATCCATCCAGGCATCTACATCTATCATGAACTTCTGACCCAATGTCCTTTCTGCTTTCACCCCATGGAAGCCACGGAACTTCAACCCTCCTAATATGAGTGTGTCTCCCCCAATTATCTTATCGTTTTCCATCATTCCCTGATGAATAACATTATTGTTAACCATATTCATAAATAGCAAATTTAAAAATGCAGCATTAATAGAAAATGTAAAGTCAAAAACATGTTTTCAAGTTCAGCATACAGATGCCTAAGAGGACATGATAACTTGACGTTTCTCTTCCTTTCTAGCCAGACATGATGATGTTAATGTAATAAAGATAATATATATTGAAATGTTACAAGAAACAAATTGATGACAAGTTCAATAAGCATTAGACATTTTCACATCATAGTACACACTTGCTAGCCTCTTAAACGTGACCAGTATAACATGCCGCAAGAAGAAGATAAGGTTGTGCAATAAATAACAAGAGGACTAACCTCCAAAAAAGGGGTCATCCCACATCCTGGCATCCAGTTCAGAAATCTCTAGTCATGGCACAACAAAGTCAAGATATGCTGACTGGTCCAGTCTTAAGAACACAGTATCACTAAGAGTTATAAGAAACACTATGGGCCTGTTCTGGAGAAAGGGATTGTTTTTTGAAAAAATTTTTTAAAAAAATAGGAATTTTCGTATTCATGTGTGTCAGTTTTTTTAATTATAAAAGATATAAATATTTTTTTATTTTTTTAAATTAGAAAATCATTTTTTATTATTTACCAATGAACACGTTTTTTATATTTTAGAAAATGAAATCCGTAATTTTCTTATAAAATAGAAAATAAAAAACCGAAAACTACTTTCCATAAGTGAATAGACCCTAGACTTCTTTAACTTGCTTTTTGGTATTGTACCAATCTTCTATTTGGCAAGTTAAGAAAGCAAGGGACTCCCAAATAATCAGCAAATATTAACATATTAGAAAAAAAAAGTGAGGCTCTACCATGATAAATCAGATTATATTTAATTTTCCTAAATATCCGTATCATCTTCTAAATACATAAATCATTATAGCCATTCTGGTAATGTTGACTACTATTTTATAAGCTATTGCTTAGACAGAGTCTATAACCGCATCAATCATTTCTTTTGCATTTGTCAGATGAAGAAAAAGAAAGAATTCCTACTCATTTTCTCTAGTACCTGCATAATGGAGTTTGAAAGAGAGAAAGGGAGACTTTGCCCCTTTCATGACGGTTCAAGGGGAAAGTGCACTGTCTGCCTATCAACTAAGGAAAGGGCGATATTCATGTGCGCCAAAAATCAAACACATTGTAAGCATGCAGCAGACCCTCCCAAACAACCACACTAGGAATGTACCTTTAGGATGATTCAAAATGAACATTTAAATCATTACTTTAATATCTCTTCTTCTTTTTTTAATAAACCAATATCAAACTACAAAAATCCTACACAAAATAATAACAAATTAAAAATACAAAAAGCACCATATACTACATTCACTCATCCTGTGCTATATAGCTAGGGAAGAATACCCAATACTGAAATAAATTAGATAAGCCGTGAAATTAATATATTAAACATCATTAAAATTTACAAAAATTTAATCAAGTTCAGAGACATATACTGGTTAATAGAATCTAAGTAATCGTAAATTCAAATCAGCAATCCAAAATTCAAAACCCTAACCTTGGGGCAAAACCCTGCAGCGATTCCCCACCAGATGTTCGTACACTGCTTGTGTTGCCGCTTCTAACCGCCAGGCTAGCCCGCACTAGGCACGAGCTACCAGCGGTTTTACCTCCTCCGGCGAATGATGATGGCTGCGCAGGAAAAAGCACTTTGCGTTTGTGGTGTGGGATTTCCAATCATTTTAGCCCATTGGGTTTTCCAAATTCCAACTATAGGCATGGGCCGGCAAACTTATTTTAGATGATTAGGAAAGAAAGTTCTACGACACCGTTTAGCAGTTTTACTTTTGCAATCCCACTCCAGCCCAATTTTTAAAATCAGAATGGTGAATAAACTAGACTAATAACTAATCAACTATTAAATTAAAGTTAAATAAATTATCAAACTTTAAAAGATTAAATTTTTAAGAGAACAAAAAAAGATATTTTTCCCAAAAAAAAAAAAAGAAACGCACCAAACTAGCTAGTCATTAATTTAATCTTGTTGCAATGAAGCTTAAAGAAAAATGTCTAAGAAAGTGATATGCAAGGGATGCTTGAAGAAGCCAGGATTCCAACTATACAAAGTTTCCTTTAACCATCGGAAAGAATTTTTAAAGCAATATACATTTTAAGGAATGGGTAACTTGGACCCCTGAAAAAATTTTTTTGTCAAAACTATCATTGTTCTTCACGTGAAACATTATATATACATGTAATACAAAAGGTAGTCGATCAATTTGTAATCAACTTTCATCTATCACCAGAACCTTCCAAAAACTGTATGACTTTGTCTTGTGTTCATATTTCTTGTGTTCATATTTGTTTTCTCCAATTCCAATCTCTAAGCAAAAGGATGATGACTTCTGAAAAAACAACCACACTTAACCCAGATTTCAAATTGTGATTAGTGCCCAACAATGTCAAGTAACTCTCTTGTAGAAGAGGACATATGCAGCAGACGTTTTGATCCTATCCTCGCTAACAGAAGAAACATTCTCATCATCAAATTCATACCACCTACAATGGCCATGCTGCAGTGGAACAGACAATTTGCGTTAGAACATGATTTAACTCAGTAGCATGCATGACATACACCTCAAATATAATTGACCACACCAAAGGACATGGAATCATTTAAGTTTCAATTACAATTACGCAGAAATAAGAATAGGCTGCACCCCAGATTCTCAAAAACAAAACCAACCCATCTCAATATTGGATCTGTTGCTTCATGCACCATATTCTAAAATACCTTGGAAAACTTTTAAACATCATGTCAAATGGAAGAGAAAAAACACTATATTAGAGAAAGCAAAATCGATAGAAGCTCCAGTGGGAAAAAGGCATAAAGAGAAAGAAATTAAAAAAATATATATATTTGTTACTGTATGAATTTCTTCTTTTTTGAGTCACTGGGCATTAGGACAGGCATATATGCATGTACCATAGATCAATGAACGACATTTGACAGAAGGAGGAGCAGAATGAATAGCACATACATCAACAAATGCAGTATAGTGACCACCTCCCATGCCTCCATAATGATTACTTATAGCATACAGTTCATAACGATTAGAAAATTGGCCATCCTTGTGAGCCATGTAAGTTGAAAGATCAAAATCCTCAACTGGGAAGTCAACATATGTTTCCAGCTTGTTCTTAATGATTCGACTGTATGAGAACCTCTTTAAATGAACAACCAATATTTCTGGCAATCTCCACAGATCCAACTTTTTACTAGCTTGTCGAGGCCTTTTACAGCTGGGACAGTACCTACATTAGATATAATTGAAACATCTTCTGGCATCAGAAGGGGCAAGTATGATCAATATGATTTTTGAGTCCATACGGAGACAATCCTCAAAAATGCAAATAGATTACATACAAACATGCACAAGCAAATACAAAATATGCAAAACAGACTACCATGAATGTGAGAACAATAATTATGAACCTTATACACCTACATACATAGATAACATTGGAAAATAAAAATTTTATAGCCCAAGTTCTAGTTATAATCAGGTTACGCACATACCACATGTCTTCTGGTCCCAAAGGCTCTTCCTTCAAAAATGCTTCTAGGCATTTATACAAAGAAACAGACTCTTGAGGCCTCCTTGCGCAAAACTGCGACTTAAAAACCTCAGGCAAAGAGCTAAGAACGTATGTATCATATCTCTCAACCATCTTTTCAGACCAGAGAACATGCACTTCTAATCTATTGTTATTTGGAACCGGTAACGGTTTATTCATCTTTATTTCTGTCAATCCACCATGATCATCTTTGATACAGAACTGAAAATCAGTACTGAATGGAGGGTCACTATTTGTTTCACCATCAGAGTCTGCATTACTATCAGACACATTTGGGCTAGGGACATCCTCCATCGCAGAATCTTCATTAGCTGTGATTCCCGATTCATCACCATCATTTAATACATCATCAGCAGGCATTAGAAATGGATTAAGCAGTTTCAGATACTTTCTACGGAGATCAAATCCATTAGAAAGATCAGACAATCTTGCTACAAGAGGAATGCCAAATAACTTCCAATTTGGGGCTGCTCTCTCCAATACAGAGGGCCTGAACCCCAAAAGTCAAATAAATCGGTAAATAAGTAAAAGGAATTGCAGAATGTCTAACATCAATATTAAGGATCTGAATGAGCTTACCTGTCCATTAGTTCATGCATAAACACAACCAAGGGGGATGCCTCATTAACTTTGGGCAACTGATAGGCAACAAGATTGTCATCATCTCTGATCAAAGCTAATGAATCAGATGGCTCCTCCAGGAAACGGAATATTTTATTCTTGTATATCTACACACCACTCAAGTTAGTTCAAAGCTCAAAGTTCATACACAAAAATGCATATGCGAATTCTAAATCCTAACACACAGCCATTAAAGATCCTAAATTGCCAACCTATTTTAGCAACTACAATAAAATGCGAGTGATAGGGTGTTTGGTTTGGATTATAAGTTAGTCAAACCTACTTATAAGAAGAAAGCCATAAGTAGAATAGTTTAGCTTAAGTAGTTAAAAAAAAAATTACTTAAAATAAGTCAAAAGTCATAAATACCACTTCTGACTATCTACTAATATCTAAAACTATTCTTTGTCCAAGTAAAATACCATTATCCTAGTAATTTTGAAAAATACCAACACTACCCTCATTTTCATAAACTCTCAACTAGTTAAAAATACAACATGCCCTTTTTTGTCATTTTGACAAATTAAGTTACTTTTAAACACTTGTTAACCAAACAATTAAACTATTTAAAAGTAACTTTTAAGTAGTTTTAAAAAAACTCAACTACTTGTTTTCAAATTGACTTAAAAAGTATATTTTAAGTAAAAAATTAAAAGTAAACAATCAAACCAAATACCTTCTTAAGTTTCCATATGAAATTTTCTGAAAGAAATGAGAATGAAAATGTTAACTGGAGTCTGGAGGAAACAACTCAAATACAGATATTGATATTAAAGTTCACTTAACCTGGCAATGGAGAACCCATGCTTTGATTAAGCATTCTGTCACATGACAGGATTGGCAATTAAACATGTTCTAATTTTTTAGTAATTAATTGGGTTTTTTTTTAGTAATTAAGTGCATTTCATTAAAAAAATAAAAAATAAAAAAAAATATAAAAAGCAATTTGCAAAGCACAAATCCATAATTGTATACTGCCAGCTTATAAAAGCAAAGCAGTAGTAATGCCCAAGACTCATTAACATGGTCTAGAGCCCATGTGATGCAGTCAAGGAAGATTCCATTTAGGAATTCTGTTGATTTAATTTTTCATTGTAAAATTTGGAAGTTTAGATTTCTATTACATATGAATTATATTATTATTTAGGAATATATACATCTATTAGGCTTAGTATTTCGTAGTCAGCTTTGGTTTAGTATTTTCTCATATTGGGATTTCTAATCCTAATATTAGTAAGACTAGTTACTATACTATAAATACCTATGTTATTTAGGTATTTTGGGAGAGTTTATTATGATTTTTATTGATTTTAAAAATTAATACAACAAATTGAGAATTATTCTTATCCCCCTTTTTACTGTTGTATTGTGTTCTACATCACCATGCCAAGGGTGAAGGTATAGTAGAATAAGCGCCTAATGTTTCATTGAAAAGCAATCAAGTTATTTGAAAGCATGACATAGCAGCACACCTCAACCACTAGCAGGGTTTTGTCATTTCTTAAGGAACATGCAGTGCTCAAGGCATCAATAAGATCCTTTAACCTCCCACAATTTGGCACAGATACAGTAATAGGAGAATGCAGGGTAATCCCATCACTGCTCAACATGGTCAAAGTCATAGTCCGCATTGTTGTCGAGGGTAATGGCAGTGATAGGTACATAAATGGATCAAATGTAACAGACTTCTGCTTGCAAATGGGGCAAACCAATGTTGAACGATATTGACCCTATAATTAAAAAATAATAATTAAAAAAACTCCAATTTGACCAAAAAAAAAAACAAGTTAGTTCATTCATCAGCTAATTTCAAGAAAAACATCACGAGGAATTTATATTTTTGAAAAATAACTATCCTAATGCACTTTCTGGATCTGGCAGGACTACTCATAAAAGACTCACTTGGTACAAATCAACTATAATGGAGTCATTGCGAGCCAGGTGATTCTGCCAATATTCATCTGCCACTTCTTTGTCTGAACGGTTATCTGCATCTTTCACTTCTATGTACGGCTTGCATTTCACATGATTCAAATCTTCATGCAGTCCATCCAACAAAAAGGAAAGAAATTCCTGCATTTAGAGACACATGAGAGTTTTAAAAAGTTGTCAAACGAGTGATTTCTCCCACATGAAACAAAATATTAATCACTAGCAGAATACGAATGAGCTAAAACTGCACTAGAATCAAACAGCCATACTGACTTGAGAATCATGCTGATTATATCCACTGAACTGAGGAGCAAATTTAGCAAGTTTTAGCTTGAACATTCTAGGAGCAACTGGGGATGCCCCTGGAGCCCATAGCTTCCTTAATAAGTCTCCAAATGCCAAAGCAAGCTCACCCTGAACAAGAAGCAGAAATTTACTCAAAAAGGATGAGCAATGTGAAGGAAGCAAAACAAATACTAAAAGATGATAAGCCCATGGTCACGTACATTCATCCCTAGCGGATTTTCACGATTTATCTCTTTTCTGTAATCTCTTAGAAAATAATCAACAAGCTTTGGAGTGTGTGCCAAGCACTGAATTGCACTATTCATGAAACATGTATTCCCAAGATTCTGTAATCCTGTCAAACCCAAGAAACGAACTCTTCTATAGCCATACCCAGAAACTGGTGAGTTTTTGGGCATTGAAAAGGAGTTCATGTAATCACTGGTTCCATTCATTTTAACCGAACCACTGCTGAAGGAACTATCTTTTCTGTCATGTTCTATCATCTCATCTGCACTTTCATCCCTACTATTCTTGGAATCTGAAAATCCATGGACTTGCAATTCAAGGAGAATCTGCATAGATAATAAGCAAAGACAATAGCATAGAATATAAGCAAAACAAGCAGCAATTGCCAGAAAGAGAAGTACATAACTGCATTACATGGAAGTTCAATGGTAACATCTTCTTCAACCAAGTTACAACTCAAAAGGCCAAAAACACAGATAAAATGTGGAATTGAAGAGAAAAAAATAATAATAAACCAGTCACCTCTTCAGCAAATTGTCCCATAGAACCATTAGGCAAGTTAATCCTCTCATTCACAAACTGGGTTGTTTGCCCTGAGAAGTCCCAAATGTGCACCTGCACAACAGATGAATTCAATAACAAATAATTTTTGCTAGAATACATAAACGTTTTAATGTGATATTAAATAATCATTGACAACCTAACCTGCTCAGCCTTGGAAACAAAAATATCACAGGCTTTCCTGTAAAAAGCAATCATATTGTCCTGTAAAATTGAAGTCAATTGTGAAGTGAAAAGAAGTAGACTAACAAAAGAATAAATTCTAGAATTGAGCATCAGTAATTGCCAAAAAATATAATATACATTTATACTCCGTAATTGCAATGAAATTTCAGTATATGCTCACCTTAATGTAATTGATCTAACTGAAAGACATGTTGGCAAGGCCTTACAAAAATTTTTCTGTATGTGAATGCCTCTTCTAATTTAATTCCCATGTACATTGTGTTTAAAAGGATGTCAGATACAGATTCAGTGTTTGAAGATATGCAACTCATTCACGAATCATCATTCCACATGTCAGCCATAAAAATTCAATAATGACAGCAATTACAACAAAGAGAAAAAAGCCAGAATAGAAAACTTTACCTTTAAACTGATCTTCACAACCAAAGAATTTGTTTCCCAAGAAACTGAAAGCCTAATTTGTAAAGGAAAGACATCTTCTAGATCATCTTCTGAAAGAAAAGGGTGATGAACATCCTTCACTGCCTTTTTAGAATCATTATGCCTGTAGAAGTTGAGCAAATCAATGCCCAATATACCAGGAAGACATCAACTCCAAAAGAACTCTCCAGAAAATAACATTTCTGCATAAATTGCAGCAGTGCATATCTAGAATATTGTAAAACCATGGATGCTGTCAAAACTTTTGTAAAGATAGGGAGACAAAGAAAAAAGAACAAAAAATACAATCACAATATAGATGAAAGAGGACTTTTTAACATTTCAATTCACTAAAACTCCCCTAAGTTTCTGGGTACTACATATTTCCCAACTGAACTTTGATTAATTCAAAAATATATGATTAGGATTATTGAATCCATATAGAATGAGTATCGTACATTATCAATTTTAAGCATGCTTACAATTAATTTTAAAGTTCAGAATTGTGAGAGATAAGCATAAACATAAATTAAGAGAAGTAAAAAAAAAAAAAAATCACTTGGTAATATGCTCCAATCTCATGAATAAAATTTATAATTTCTGCACATTTTCAAATTACTTGCAAAATTTGCTCATAACAATTCAATCCTACGGTTCATTATTAGTTTTATATAATCATCAACAAGAAATTAATATTTAGTATAGAAAATAGATTGATAAAAATGTTGAAAAGAACATTACCATAGGAAAATATATAGATAATTTTACAATCAACACAAACATTCAAGTAATAAAAACTAATCATCTTATGAAACCACATGACAAAATGCCTAGTGCTTTGAAAATACCATGTGAAGAATTAGGGGCCGTTCTATGTGAACCCAACATGCTAGGTTTTAGGTGATTGGAAAAATATGCTGAGGATCAAAACTAATTCTTGCCTAAGCCTAATCTTACCATTAACTTACAGCATTCAATTGCTATCTAAAACTGTTACTTCTCATAATTCATACTGTTAATTTTGAAGTAGAAATCCTTGATTTTATTCATTCATAATACACACACATATATGTACAACTCAAATCCCTAAATAGGAAAAGAATAAAATCACTAAAGTTATGCTAATCAATATAGGAATATATACACGTATTTACTTTCTATTCTATATGACATTACCCCTCAAGTTGAGGCATGAAATCTTATCAATTCCAACACTCCCCCTTGACCCCTTGATGAGATTCTTGTTCAAACCAATAACTACCTCACAATAGCTCACAAATAGCACAACTAGCAGCTCACAAGGTTGCATAGGGCTACAAAACACGAAAGTTCCAAAGCACCACAAGCACAGTAGCCTCAAAGTAACAATATTGTACCAAATTCAGAAACACCTACACAAGAGCACTAACACAAAGCACCAACACACAAAGGAACTCACAAGGTTGCACTTCCACTCTAAAGGCGACACTGATGAGGAAACACCAATACAACGCAACTCATAAGGTTGCACTTCCCCCTCCAAAGGCGACATTTTCGAGGAAGAGGACGAAATAGTAGGTGGATTTTTATTTAATAACTCACAGGGCTATGATACATTGCCGATGAACAATACCCATGAATAGTACCAATGAACAATACCAAAGCCCTAATGATTCGAGAGCTCTGATACCATGTTAATTTTGAACTAAAAATCCTTAATTTTATTCATTCATAATACACATACATATACAACTCAAATCCCTAAATAGGAAAAGAATAAAATCCCTAAAATTATGCTAACCAATATAGGAATATATACACATATTTACTTCCTATTATATAACGCTCTTCCTCAAGTTGAAGCATGGAATCTCATCAATCTCAACACATAACTTCATTAAATTAATCTGCTTATAGATACACCAATATAACAGATATTCGCATCAACCTGCTCTTCACTTAGCACTTCTATTGGAACTTTGGAAGCTTTCTCCAAGTCAAAAACGACTACATAGAAGTCTCTTGCCCCCCTTCCAAATTAATCCATTAATTAACCAAATAATATTTAGTTTTTGTAACTCATCTCCGAGAATAGTTACATGAATCACCAAAAATCATAGTACCTAAGGTCATTACAGATAAAGAACTTTTAACCTCTTGAGATTGTTTATACAATCTCATATTGAACTAAGAACTTAAAAACAAATATCCAGACCATATTGAACTTTTTAGTGCTAGAAAGCTTTGATGATGCATTAACCTGCATAACTTATTTTTTGGGGGGCAGTCTATTACTAATTGCAATCCTTTTGAAAGGACTCTTTTCAACATATGGTTACATCTTTTCACAGCCATCAAAAAGGACAACAGGGGTTTGTTGCTGCTCACTTAGCACATAAACAACAGATTGTGCAAATAAATGAAAGAATGGACATCATATTCAACTTTTCTTTGTATATATCTACTAAACATCAGATTGTCCCACCTCGTATAAGGAATGGAGGGGAGATTTGATTGGACCGATGGAGTTTTAATGCTAAACTAATTCAAGTATTTAGGTTCTATCATCCAGAAAAACAAAGTAATAGATGAAGGAGGATCAAAATAGGATGGATGAAGTGTGATATGCGACTATAAGATCCCTAACAAAGTGAAAGATAAGTTATACATAACTATAGTCAGGTGAGCTATGCTGTATAGGAATGAATATTTGGTATCTAAGGTACCACAAATCCACAAGATGAATGTAATAGAATGCAGCTGTTAAGATGGATATTTAGTATTACGATAATGGATAAGACTAGGAATGACCACATCAGTCAAAAGTGCATGTAGCACACGTTAGGGATAAAATGAGAGAGGATCGATCAAGATGGTTTGGCCATATTCAATCTAGAGCATCGAATGCCCCAATACAAAAATGTAATAAGTTAACGGTGGAAGGATTAATAAGGAAAAAGGGAGACCTAAAATTATAGAGAGGAAAGTAGTATCAAAAGATTTACAATTTTTTAATATTGATACAAAATTGGTCTCAAACAAAGTTGAATGGTGAAAAACGGTCCATATAACCGACCCTAACTAGTTTAGGGTTAAGGCTTAGTTGCTCTTGTTGTTGTTATTGTTGCATTACAATATGAATGTCCAATTACAATCATTTTCAACAGGTGCTAGCAGATCCTAGATGTCACGTGCTGACCTCTAAAAACGAGAAGACTGTCACAGTGGCCCAATGTCCTCTGCAGCCTCCATTAGCCAATAAGTAATGCTAAACTAAGAGTTCACAAAAAAATATCTAGTAAAACCCTCAGCAACAGCATTTATTCAAACATAATTAGAAATTCATAAGTTTTTCTATGGTGAACCAACAGCAACCTGAAAATTACTTCCAACTGCAAGATATCATATTTCACCATTAATCACAATTCACCTTTATGCATCATAAGACTCTTTGAAAATCTTACATATGAAATATGTCAACTAATGGCATAATGACCCAAGTACTTTAGAACAGTATGCCTAAGTTTCATATATCTAAATCAAGTTGTTGTTGATCAAATACAAACAATGTGGCACAAGTTTTACGCAAAGGGGTTTTTAGCAAGAAAATAAATATTGAATTAGTTTCCACCTTATAAATTCATTTTGAGATAGCATCATCATACAGGAAGCAGTCCAATTCAGTAACACCAGCCTACAAAGCAGAACTGGCAACTACGCATACACAGAGCATGAAACATTGTAAATTATAGTAGTTAGCTCATAAAATTAAACAATTCTTGTGGAATAAGATAGCAAAGTGAATCAATTCCCCTCACCATTTCAGTGCCTGCAACCACATTGTCCCAGAGACCAAAGCACACTCCTGACCAGAAAACCCTTCAGCTGCATTACTACTTTTCCTGGAGTCCTCTATCTCCCTTAAATCCAGTACAATTTCCATATCATCATCATCATTACTTACTGACACATCATACAAGACTCCCGTTTCATTAGCACCAATTTGCGTCTCCCTCCACCAACTGAAAATGGGCAGAAACACAATAAAACTGCGTAAGTATTCTATTTTCCACCCATAAAACCAACAAACACTAGCTACAATGTAAACATTCCTCGCTCAATCGCTGCCAAGCCCCACAATTTTCAACCAAACACGTTATTTCCAACAATTTTTTTTTTTAAATATAAATTACAAATTCGATAAATTGGAAATCATCTCAAAGAACGTACTCACTGTAAGCTCGATTAAAACTAGCCACGCATGCAACTTGACAAATAAAATCCAGCTAAGAAAAATTTTCAAATCCCCTTCTTATTAATCACAAACTCATTTGCAACTCATTTTCCCTTTACCTACCTATCATCAAATACCTAAGTGAAGGTGAAATGAACGCACCTGCAGGGAACCAAGTAAAGCTTGTCAACGCCATTGTCGTCATCGTCGAGAAAGTAACGGTAAGAGTGATTGGAAGTGGAGGCAGAGGAGAATTCGAGGTCGAGGAAGTTATCGTCGGCGGTGGAGAACAAATCGTCATCCATTAGAGAAGGGACAAGAGCTAGGGTTTTGAGGAAGAAAGAGCGAGCGAGGGATTTGCAGAGTCGGAAAGTGGAGAGAGAAAAGTAAGAAAGCTTGAGAGAGAGGAAGCGGGTGGATTCGGTGATTAGCGAGAGACGCAGCTGCTGTGCGAGACGGTTCATAGAGACATCTATTATTGCCTGTGGTGCGTCAGTTTATTATGAGAAGAAAATAAAAATTAAAACCGCTATCATTTTATTAATTTTTATTTTTATTTTTTTGTAAATATGATAAATAGTAATTTTAAATCTATAATATTATAATTTACACTGTTACTAATTGTATTAACTTCAATAATAGATTCTTTAATTCATGTCAAATTATTATATTAAAATAATTTTCTACATAATTTTATTAAATTATTTTTTTATTTACTTTAAAAAATTATTTTATTATATTTAATATTTTCATTATTAAAATTTAATAAATTTAATTTTAAATTATATTTTAAATATTTCTTTCGGTTGTTAGGTGTCAGAGCCCTCAATCAATGGAGAGCATTGATTAAATTATAATATTTTGGTGGTGGGAATTAACGCTAAATCTTCGAGAGAAGGTTATTGAAGAGAGATCTGATTGGCATTTTTGGGATTTTTGAGTGCGGGGAGGGTGTTTGTGTGTTGGGAACACGAGTCAATACAATAATGGGGGAGGGAGATTTGTCCAGGCGGTTCTAGGTGGATGTTTTGCCACTTTTTTTTATCCAAACAAAAACAAAATGGACTTGGCATAATTAGATAGTTGACAAGTGGCTATTTGAGCTTCAAGGACCCACCTAAGGATTGTTAGTCAGCCGGTTTTGGGACATCGGGGATTGGGCCGAGCCTTTCTTCCCTAGGAATTAATCATCTGTTTGGATGGGTAGAAAATTAGAGAGCTAAAATAACTTAAGAAAAGAAAAAAAATATATAGAAATAAATGTTATTGGATCAAATACTTTTTGAAAAAAAAAAAGGAACTATGTAAATTGGCAAATGGGAAATACCTAAATATTTTGGAAAAAAAATAGAATTGTTTAAAGAATATTTTTTTTCAAGAAAAAATGGTTTTTAAAGAAAAAGATAAGCCGGGAGCCCTTACCACACATATAATGAACTCATGCTATGCCTCTTCCCTCTCCATAGGTACTCTCTGGCTGTGCCCTTTTGTTCATTACACATGTGATAACGCACCTTAATGTCAAAACAAAGATATTTACGATGATCCTCTTAAAGAGGCAAGTGTAGAGCATACGTATCTCTGATTATAAGAGTATGATACACATTCAAAGGTTTTCGGAGAGAAGGAGAAGAGTTTAGAAAGCCATAGAAGAGAACTTCAGAGGATATTATTAAAAGGGAACTAAGTCTGATTACAACTGAAGAGAGCAACTCCTTATATAGGCGAGGAGGCTCTTGACATTACAGGCAACCGGTTAGAAACTGGCTACCGACACTCTTAAAGCAACATAAATAAAGACAAATACACATTATTACATTATTGACAAACTTTTGCTTTTATCATGGAGTGGTGGGCCATTGAGGGTGTCAAAGTCGAGTCATCAGTCGATTCCAAAAAGTCTTTTGCCCTTGTTGGTGAGCAGGAGATGGTGGGTCCGCACTGAATGGCATCTCGTGACTCTGTGTCCATCGGATCACGGGAATCTTGTCACATGGGATGAGTCCAGTCAATAGGCTCATCATTGAGAGCGGATGGGGCCGAGTGATGTACAACTCACATGGGAGGCACTAGACAAAAATAACTATTGATTTCACAAAGGTACTCGGCTAGTTGTCTTCTCAAGGGTCCCATGGCATCTTTGTCAATAATTGATCCTTCGTAGGTCCTCCATTCGTATTGATGCAGGTCCAGAGGAGTCCATCCGCCTTAGAGAAAGGCTGTGAAAGATGAACAAGGTCCCGATGTTGATTTGAGTAGCGATGGGCTGTCTTCTATTCCATGGGTATCTATGATGCGCTTGTCAGCGCCATCTTTGAAATGGGCTTGAACCATTCTAGAAATGCAGACGGAGAGTCGTTAGTGTTGTTCATAACATGCGTCTGAGGGCCATGAGGGGAATTCGATCTGTGGAATAGAGTGTAATCATGCACGGAGGAGCCATAGTTCTTCTAGGATGAGTTCTGCGGGTTGGATCTTGAAACAGGTGAGAAAGGGTTATCGGGGATAAAAGCGATCGAGGAGGAGTAATCCCTTAGGGTGTTTCTTGCACTCAGTAGTGAAACAGGTGATCCCTTGCGAACTTAGCCATTTTGAGATAGGTGGTTTGGTGAACATCCGGGGAAAAGCTATGCGGAGTAGGAACCGTGAAATTGTGCATTGGAGTGGAGAGGATGAGGATGATGCCATGAGGATCAAGGAGAGAAGAGGAAGCTTGGATTAGGTGAAGGATTTTTGGCACGGATAGGAGTCGGGAACCAAGTTGTGCTTCCCTTTGATATCTTTGGATGTGAATTTATACTTGGCGAACCAGTCCTTAAGCCTCGATAATTGTGGTTCGGGAAGAGACTTGTTTTGAAGTCTAGAACCTTTGGGAAGGATGAGTGTCCATGACCACGGTGAAGTGGTGGCCAATCGGATGAAATTCGAATCTCTTGATCCCATTTTTGTGACCAATATCTCTTTATAGTGAATGATAATGTTTTTGAGGCTCGGGAACTCTCCACTAGCATGTCATGAGATATGCTTTTCTCCTTGAATTTCTTCGATGAGTGCACGATGGGTGTCACTAGCATCGATCGAAGGATGCGGCATCCAATCTGGAATCTTTAGTGGTGGCGGGTTTAAGGCCACTTCTTTTAATTTTGCACATGTACATTCTTCCCTCCATGGTGGGGATCCTTTTAAGCATCTTTGGGCAAGTGTGGCGGCCACATGCGGGATAAACTTCGATGTAATTGATAATACCAAGGAACTGTTGTATTTGTTTCTTATCAAGTCCTTATCAGGAACTTGATAATTCTTACGCAATGTGAGGTCGGTTGGTATTTTCCATCCTTGAATTTCATTCCAAGGAAGTCGATGTCGATTTGGGCGGTGAGCTCTTCTTTTACGATAGCATAATTCCATAGGAATCCACGATTGTTGGAATGTGGAGAGGAGTGTCCTATGGGCGTAACATCTTTGGAGAAGAGAAGGATATCGTCTATGTAGATAAGAACCTTTGTGTAGTATGGGCTCAAATATCCTTGTCATGGCCTTTTGGAAAAGCGATGGGGCCGTCTTAAGGCGAATGGAAGGATCCATTGATATTGGGCGTAGGAATGCGAGCGATCTTGGGCCTATCGGAGGGTTAATACCCAGTTGCCAAAAACCAGCTTTGAGATCAAACTTTGAGAAGATATGGGCTTCGTGCAGTTGAGTGAACAAGGCTTCAGGTTTTGTAACGGGAATTTGTCATCCTGAAGGAAGTGGTTGAGGGGCTTGTAGTCAATGACAAGCCGTTTCTTTCCTCTTAATCGCTCGGATCTTTTTCAACATAAAAGGCACTCCGCCGAGAAGAAGTGGGTTCTATGAGACCTTCTTTGGAGGAGTGTTTGCACTCTTCTTGGGCTAGAGCCAAGTGCGTAGGGTTCATCCCGGGTGTGATGCCTTTGTCGGATTGATATCTTCATTAAGCTTGAGCGGAAGATTGACAAAGAAATCGAGGATTACGCCACGAGGGTGGCGATGGCGAAAATGTGCATGGGAATCGACAGACCGTAGAGCGACTCCTTGTGTTCTTGGAACTCGGTGAGGCATCGGCAGAGAATATAACCTTGGGACCAGTAAATGGTGAAAGCTCCTCTTATATTTCAATCTGTGGGGAGGATCTTCAAATGCTTACTTTGTTGGTACAAGTCAAAGCCTATCAATAGATCCTTGTCGGGAAGATCGACCCGATGACCCTAGTCCAAAGGATACAAGTGGGAAGAAGCTGAATTCCAATTGGGTGCTTAGTGATAAGGCTAGTTTTGAAAACATTTCCATCTGTGACCTTAAAGTATTCTTCATGGGGACCCAGATTCGAGGGTAAGATGGTGGGTTCATCATGCTTTTGTGAGCCGGTATCCGTGAAGCCAATGACACTAATGGGCCGTTCATACTGGGAAGAATATGAATCGGGACTAAAGGAATTGGAATAGTGCAGGCCATAGGTGGATTGGATATGTTGGGCTAGGTAAGGCGGGTAATGGGCTTGATGGATTCTTGAAGTGAATGAGTAATCTTCTTACGATCGATTATGCTCCAAGGGCAAAGCGTATCTTCATCGAGCTCATCTGTTGAGAGAATAGGGATTCAACATCATCATGTTCGGGGAGATGTGAGAGGCTGCTTGTATGTGTTATTAAGCGCCTTATTAGGGTTTTGGGCGATTCTTGGCATAATGACCTCGATTGCCACAAATATAACACCTTTCGGACTTCTTTGTACCCGTTCTTTTCTTTGAAAGTATGACCTTCTTCCTTTCTTACGCTTGAAAGGGGTTTGAACCAGAGGATGCTTCTTGTAATGTGCTTTCTTCTTTGTCTTGCATTCACAATTCTTTTCCTTGCATTTAATGGCAAGGTGAGACTTCTGGCATACATTCTTCAAAGCTTTGCTGTTGTCAATGATATCTTTGAATAGTTTCTGTTGTTCGCACATTTTATCCAGACAAGCCAGAGTCATTTGATGAATTTCTCCTATGGTGATGGCATTGATCGCTCTTACGTAGCGACAATACTTCTATGGAGTTAGTTGCAATGCTTACGGCGGGAGGCAATATAGGTATCTGGGAGGTTGACATCATTGTAACCATTAAGCGGATAATAACGTTGAGTCATGCGATAGTGTTTCTCAATGTCCGATCTTTTCAAAGAACGCATATCAAAGAACTCTTGTCTTAGCGCCTTTGTATAAGGATGCATCTCGAAACTCAAAGAGAGCGTTGATTGCTTGTAAGAAGTCGGTGGCAAAATTGAGCTTCGATATTCTCCAATGGAGAAAACCGGTCTTGTAATGTGCCATTCGAGAGATGAATTCTCCGAGTATAGCATGGGAGTCGACACCTTCGGAGCATTTGGACATCAAGCCAAGCTTTAAATTCTGTAAGACGGTCTCTCCATCTTGATGGGGAACATTATCCAAGGTGAACCATGGGCTGGGCACGGCCTATTGGAGCGCCTGGTAGCCCAAAGTCTAGAATTGGTTCATCATCAGGGATCTCAACATGGGGGTCTTGAGGAGGCCCTGTAGGGCCTGTAGTGCCACTGGTAGAATCTGTGGTTGGTGAAGGACCTGTTTGGGAGGCTGTTGGCTGAGGATCAGCCATGAGCAGTGTCGTGATATCCATTCGTCCGTCCTCACTATCATCGACGAGTCTTGAGAAGAATCTTCTTACAGTTGCTCAGAGGGTATAGACACCATATCTTTGTGGAGGAGGATCAGGATACATTTTGTCATTCCCTTTATCAATCTTCCTTTTTGAAGGATGGGATTCTTCTGAGGAAGATGGACTCTTTTGCTCATACCTGGCAGGTGTTGGAGTAGGTTTGAACAAAGGAGATGGGTGATAAGTCGGAGGTGGTTCATATGAATAGTTAAAAGGTCCAAAGGGGAATAAGCGAGTTCAGTGTAGGAAGGAAAGGGTTAGGAGTTGTTTGGGCGGTGAAAGTGAATAAATTTGAAAGAAGCTTACGTGGGCTTGTGCAAGTCTGCTTCAACTTGGGCTAATTGTTTCTTGACCTTCTTATTTCTGTTCCTTTTGATTGAATTCTACACCAAATCTCGTTCTTTGGATCAAAGCCTTGAGATCTCTATCAGGTAATCGCTTTGGAGATCCTTGTACATGTTTTGGGCAAAAGCAGTGAAGGAGTCAATCTTTTGATCAACATGCTGAGTCCTGGTGAGGACCTGGTCAATCTTGGAATCAATACGTTGTAGCGTCTTATTCTGGACAGCAGCATTCTTGGTTTGCCAGTTTAAAACTTCTTCAGCTTGAGTGATCGGAGTTGTCTGACCTTCACTATCAACCTTAGTTGAGTGAATGAAAGGTCTGGTGGAGATCTTGGTCTGCTGGTCGGTCTGTTGTGCCAATGGAGGAAAATCTGCTTCATAGGAGGCAGGTGAGAACATCATACAAGGTTGTACTAGGGGAAGTGCAGGAGGAGGAGAAGAAACTGGTTTAAGAGGGGGTAGTTTCTTTCCTTCCTTTCTGATGATCTCAAGGGCAAGCTCATAGATAGGAAGAGGCTTCTTCTGTTTGGTTTCCTCATGGATACAAATCCATGGGCTACTATCTGTATAGTCTCTGCTGAGAACTTGTTGTGGCTTGCAAGAGGCTCTTCTTGTTTGTTTGGTGAGCTTCCTCCAATTTCTATCAGACAGGGGATGGTCATATTCATTTTCCCAGTAATTGTCTTGACAATCACAATCTTCATCGCATGCTCCAGAACCTGGGAGATCCCAGGGGCAGTGACCATCTATTTTCTGAGGATAGATGTAATGATTGTCTGGTGTTACTGCTCCAATGGGATAGTAGTCTTGCTCCTTTTCTAATGGCTGGACCATCATGGTCTGGAATACAGGCAAAGAGCCTGTAGAATGCCGAGGAGGTTGAAACGTGGTCTGTACCGTTCCATCAGGGTTTCTCCTGAAAGAAGACTCAGTGATCTGGATTGGCTGAGAGGTTGAATGAAGCCTTTCGTAATTGGTTAACCAATCCTTTGGAATGAGCTGTTCAAGCTCATTTCTAAGCGATTGCCTAGGTATCCGAACAATTGTTGGGGTGGTTTCCAATACAAGCGAGCATCATTGGAGACAGATGGTGTGAAAAATCTACATGATCTTGCAATGTAGATAATTTGATGGTGTAAGGTGGCCATCATCGAAGAGGTCACTGATGAGTTGAACTGAACTTTAAGAGGCGGTGCTAAGATGTGGATCTCTTAGCGAGAGATTATAGTTTGGGAAGAATGTCAACACCACGCTCGGCATGCAAAGTGGTGAGGCGAGTTCCTATAACCGCATGTTCATCTTGCAAGAATCGCGTATCAAGGAGAGATACTCTGGCGTGGCTGGAAGACCTGCGTCTCCCATGTAGGCGAGGATAAGTCGTCTGACTCCAAAATGAAGATGAGAAAACCCTTCTTGTCTCCATCTGGGGATGAGCTGCGGAGGGATTTCTAGAGTCACATATTGTTCAGCAGATGAACTCTGGAGAGAGCATTGGTCCATTCTGGAGGCCTGAACATATTCTTTTGACAAAGATCTTCGGGATGAAATGAGAGATCGATAGATCAGTTAAAGATCCGGATCGTCTATAGATGTTGTATGGGTGAGAAGAGGAAGGAGGATTCTCCAACTTTGAGCATCTTGAGTAAAGTGGATATTTCTATGAGATTATCAATTCTGGAGGATAGTGTTCACCGAAGTGGTGAAGAAAAAGAAAGAGAAGAAGTAAGGTTAACAATCTCCGAGGGAGAAGGGGTCTGAAGATGAGTTTCAGAAACAGGGTTAGGTGTCTGACAAGCCATGTTTGGTACGTGGCGTTGTGGCCAGAGATCGCTCTACCTTCTAAGAAGGAGTTAAGCAGTTACTGGTTTCCAGCCGATATACCAAGGTAAGAGAAGATGGCAGAAAACAGTGATACAGAATTTAAGAGAAATACAAGAGTTTGAAGATTTCTCCCCTACTTACCAATGAAGTATGTATAATACAAACATAATCAGGCTCTGATACCAAGATAAGCCGGGAGCCCTTACCACACATATAATGAACTCATGCTATGCCTCTTCCCTCTCCATAGGTACTCTCTGGCTGTGCCCTTTTGTTCATTACACATGTGATAACGGGACCGTCGCACCTTAATGTCAAAACAAAGATATTTCTGATACACAGGATCCTCTTAAAGAGGCAAGTGTAGAGCATACGTATCTCTGATTATAAGAGTATGATACAAGCTTGTTGATTGAATTTGTTGCAGAAAAACTTGTTAATTCTCCTTTGATGGGGAAAGCTCTTGCATTGCATTTATCCAAGCAAGTTATTAAAGGCCCTTTACTACCTCTTGCCTTGTTCTTAATCTTGCCTGTCCAATACCAAACTAGGTGAAGAAGTTTGGCCCAAATCTTTGTGCATAACATATCAACCCACTTGACTAAAAAGTGTTTTGGATGCCAGTCGAAGTTAGTTCAATTGGTAAAATTTAATGAGCACTCCCATTAAATAGAAATTTCGAGTCTCATCAATTGTTTTTCTCAGTAGACAATCTGTCATTTGGGGAGGCAACAGCAGTCGCTGAATAGTTAATTAAAACACTGCTACTTTTCATTATATGCCCCAGCTTTCCATAACCGTGATGTGTGTTCTAGATTTGAATGGTGTATGAACAATTGAAATACAGTGTTTGAGAGCTTGTTATCAATTGCAATAGTATATCTTTGAAAGTAAATGCTAATATCACTAAATTAAATATGATTAATAATTTGGTTAAAATTTTAATTGTGCTCATTTTATTTAATTAGATTGTTGATAACATGGCAAAGAAAGTTTTTACTTATGTTTTTATATTAGAAAACTCTCTTTTTCTTATTTGGTTAGTTTTTTTTTTTTTTTTTTTTTTTGCTTTTAACTGAAGTTTGATTTCGAAACTTTATAATTATGAAAATAATTTTAATATTATTGTTAATTTTGAAATAACTTGGTGCAAGGAAATTATTGTAGATATTTTTATTCATCCTATCATTTCCCTTGTTAATAAAACCTTGGTAATGTTATTTCAACAAAGGATCATTACTCATTATTATCGACAAAAATCACTAAATCAGTAAAAAATAATTTCTGGGTTCTACCTAAAATTTTTCTGCTCATGGAGATATTCTTGATGTTAACGTTAAGAGTAAGAAACAATCCAGGACAATGAATATTAAGAGGGGTATCAATTCTAAAAATATAAAATCAAGAGGAAAGATAGAGATTAGAGAATAATAATTTAGCTGGACGTGAATCATAGAGCTGAAATGGTGGGCATTGGTTCTATAACTCTGTTCAAATTCTTCTAATCTTCTTCTTTCCTTCAGCAGAAAAGAGTTACTTCTTTTGTGCACTGAAGTGTAAACTTAAATATCAAGTTGTGGGAGGGAGGGAGGCTGCTGAATACTTAAATGGGTTGTAAATAATGGGCTAGCTTATAATGGGTATTAATTATAATGCATAATTGGCTCAGTAAAATTATTTTATGAGAAGTATTGGTGAGTTGGACTTTGGGCCAGAGTGAGCTGGGCTTTTGGGTGGGGGGTATTGAGCTTAAAAGCCCTATTATTAAGGACAAAATTTTTATGGTAGTGGGCAATGCCCCCTGCCTGTCCCCCCTAATTACGCCAGGCAAAATTTTCTTAGAGCCTATTTATTATGACTATTGAAGTTACTATTAAGAAAATTATTTTTTTAAATATATTAATTAGATAATATTAAAAATTAATTTAAAATTAAATTTAATAATTTTTAATTATAATAATATTAAAATAATAAAATAATTTTTTTAAATTACTTTTTTAATATTTAAAATAATATTTTTATTCAGAAAAGTAATTTTAAACTTTTAATCTTAATGTCAAACAAGCACTTAAAAGTTTCCATGTGATGATTATTTTTAGTGCTACCGTGTGACGATTGCCATATAAAAATTAATTTTATTATAATTAATAGTTATTGTTATTTATATTAGATATTTAATATTTTTTTATTTTTTAACTATCTTTGTTAATGTCATTATTACCTTAATTTTTACTATTTAAAATGATTATTTTATTTATTAATTAATTATCAAAACTCAAGGCCTTAATAATTAAATTTATTATATTACTTTTTTTAGTTTATCAAAGATATAATTATAATTTTTCTTTAATACTCATGTATATTTATCGTATTATTATTTATATTTTTTATAATAGATAATATATATATATATAATTTTCTTTGAAATTGTCACGTGACACTTATTCTTGGTGTTGCTGCATAGCACTTACCATATAGAAATTAATTTATTAATAATTATTGCTATTTATATTAGGTATTTTTTTTTTCTATTTTTCTTTTAACTGTCTTTATTATTGTTATTATTGCTTTAATTTTCATAATTAAATGATTATTATATTTATTAATTGATTATCAAAACTTAAGCCCTAATTAATTAAATTTATATATATATATATATATATATATATCATTGAGTTAAAACTCATTCCTAATTCATTATTTATTATAAGGAAAATAACAATATATGATTTTTTGAGTTAAATTATTTTCTATCTTTAATAAAAAAATATTAATTTAGTAAAATAATCTACATAAAAATATCTATAAGAAAAAGTGTGTTCATATGCAAATCTAATCTGAATTTTTTTTTTAAAAAAAGAAATCAGTTTCATTTCAAATTATATTGAAATCAATAGGAAAAAAGGATACTAAACACATTGATTAACAATTATTAAAGAGGATGAGTTGCAAGAATATACTTGGATATAAATATATATGATTAAGGTGAGGCATATAGAAAGGAATCAAACATGGATGTACTTGTTTTGAATGAAATAGGAAAAGGCAAATGCCAAATGCACAAGCTATGCTTTAGTTTTAAAAATGGTGGATTGGAACTTTGATGAGGCAAATTGGTTGCCCTACAAAAAGGAAGAAATATGTTAGTGAGGGCACCAATTCATGGGATTCCTTCACAATCCAACCTCACTAAGCTGAGGATGAAAATTAAAGTGGAAATTGTGGCCCTCTTATCCTTCATAGCACCCACTAATATGGCCTCTAATCATGGCTTCTATTCCAAGGTCAAAAGTCCCACCTTCTTCTCTTTTTGCATTTGATTTTCTAACTTCATTATCAACTAGAAAATTATTATAGCCACAAACACATTATGTGAATAGTTAATTAATTGTGGCTAGTAAATTATTTATTTATTCATTTATTTATTTTGGCTAAGGGATTAGCAATAGAATTCAAACTTAATTTCATTGGGTAAATAATATATTTTTAGTTACTAAATTAGATTAAGAGGCTATTAAATTATTATTATTATTAATTCTTAAAGTGTTGATATAGTACTAATAAAGTTGAATTTTTATGAATAGTTGTAGATAGATTAAAAAATAAATCTAAAAATTTAAGTAATGAAAATTAAATAAAATTTTAATATGCCTTATTAATTTGAATAAAATTATCAAAATTAAAAAATTTAAATTAGATTAAAAAAATAAAAAAAAAATTTCCATTAATCATTTTCTAAAACATTTGTTGATTATTGATTTGATGTGAATGCAAATTGGACAAACCCATCAATCGCTTCCTCCTCCATTACATTTTTTACTTTTACATTTATCCACGTTTGAGACTTCATGACTTGTCAAAAATTTTCTTCATTCAAAAAAAAAAAAAAAAAAAAAACCTCATATTAAAATCATAGAACACATGGATATTTAATTTGATTATTTATTTTTAATTTTTAATTTATAAATTAAATTAAAAATAATTAATTAATTATTTAATAAAATTATTTAAAAATAATTTTTAAATAATTTAATTTAATTAAAATATTTTTATTAATTAAAATTATAAAAATATATATAATTAAATATTATAATTATTAAAATAAAATAATATTAATATTTTTAAAAAATATTAATATAATATAATTAAAAATTATAAATAAAATATTTTTATTTATAATTTTTTATTTATTTTAAATAAAATTTTTAAATTATTAATTAAATTAAATATTAAATTAATTATCACATTTTACTTATAAATAAATTTAATTAACTTATGGGTTAAATCAAATATGCAATTCATTACTTGGAAGGGATATTTATATCAGAAATTTTTAGTTGACAGGTTTTTAAAACTCAGATGAGCTCAAAGTCGGTTTAATTTAGCGTGCTAAACTATCTCGTCGGTTTAATTTAACGTGCTAAACTATCTTTTCATCTTGAATGATAGAAGCAAATCCTACATCAGCACAACTAATTGATCTTATCTCCAAGTTTGCTTAGCCATACTTAGATTAAGTAACTGTCTAACGTTGCTGTCTAACGTTGCTGTTAAAATAATTATTGAAAAAATTATTTTTTTTAAATATATTAATTAGATAATATTAAAAAAATAATTTAAAATTAAATTTAATAAATTTTAATTATAAAAATATTAAAATAATAAAATAACATTTTTTCACAGCATTTAAAATAATATTTTTATTCAAAAAAGTAATTTGAGCTCTCTAAACTCAACATCAAACATATACTAAATTTTTTTTTTAATATAAATAGTGTCTCCATCTAGAATTTAAACTTGAAACTTTATAAATTTTGAGAGGATTTAAGTATCATTGAACTAAAGTTTATTAGTAAATTAAATATTTTTTTTGTTAAAAAAATAAATAGAATATTTGACACTAAGAAAAAATATTTTGAAAATTTCTTATTATAATAATAGTAATAATTCAATAAATGAGTGTTAAATATAGTGTATGTTAGATTATGTAGTAATTATTCTGTCGCGACTAGATCCTATCCTAGGGCCTAGATTGGCACTTGGGCATTGACCGGTTTAAAGCCCTCGAAATCCATAGTAAGTCTTATTGTTTTCAAATCCATGACCAGGGCCAAAAACTGAGGCTCATCTTATAAATAAAATAAAATAAAATAAAATATTACATTTTTATTCGGGTCAATCCAACCCGATAACCATCAAAAGCTAAAGTTATGGGAGCTCAGCTCTACGTGATACCACTATTTACAAACATTTTGAATATCATAAAAATTATGCATTTATTAAAACACCAAAACTTAAATTTACATAGTAACTAATAAAATTATTACTACTGCTAATACTTGCAGAGTTCTAAATTATAATTTTAGAAAATAATAATACAAATAAATAACTGCTAATAAACTTGCGAGGAATGAAGTAGATTATTCTGAAAAGAACTCCCCATGTAGCCAGGAAAAATAGAGTGAACAGGAGTGAGTGTTTGATTCATAGAGTAAAATATTGATTTTCAATACAATTTCTATAACTACCTAGGTCTAGTGCATCCCTAAGAATGAAACACAATATCTTCATACAATTTAAATAAGTCAAGTCATAATCACACTAAAGGTAATCTGAAACACTCACACACCCATGTGTCAAACCTATACTCGCACATATATATATGAGAGTTGATCCTCTATACAGCTTTCTTAGTTTCAACCTCTGCCAACGATATCAACTCAAAGCCAGACTTTCTCTTAATATCCAAATGAGGAGGTCAACGAAATCAACTCGAGCCTTGCCTACCCCGACTTATCCATAATAAGGATCAAGTCCCAGCAAGTCAAGCTCCAGCCATGTTTACCTGTCCCACCCTCATCCATATGCCCACCATATGCATAGCAACTCACACACGCGGCTTCAGATCGCCGTGAAGCAACAACCACATCAATGTTATCAAATACAAATGCAATATAAGGCATGCCTAGCAAATAACTATGTACATATATCTATAGGTGATGTATAAATATGCATTGAATACATAATAATATTGAAATTATAAGTAAAATCAATATCTACTCACAATACTTTACAAGTCACTGCGGCGGCTAGGCAGAGGAGAAAGACTGACCCGGCTCACCTAAAAATTATATTACAAATTTATCAATATTTACTTAAAACAAAACTTTAAAGAGTCAAAAAACAACCTAAGTTTTGCCGAAAATTCGGCAGAGTTTTCCCTATACCTAGGACCTACCCAACCTGCAACGTAGTTCAAATAACACTTCCAATATCACAAACCTCAAGCCCATATATTAGCAACATCACATGACCCCTCCTAGGCCCTCCAAACCAAACTCACACAATCAGACAATTTAATTATAAGACTTAAAATTAATAATTTTTCAAAAATCATCCAAACTAGCTTTAAAAATTCTATAAACTCGTCCTGCGGTCCCTGACAATATTATGAGGCTGTTGCAAAAGAAATTACAATTTTCTAATCTCCCACAAATATTTTATGAATTTTATTCTAAACCCAATATTAGACAAAAATTGAGCAACCTAGAGTTCGGGTTTACCTATGTCAAATTTGATACATGGAACGCGTCCAACACATTTGAAAATGCCAGGATTGACTGTAATATTGGCCATGTTCTGGGACGAGTGCCGAGCAACGGGACATAATCAAAAACTCGATCTTGGGCACCGGTGAACTATCATCAATATGATCGTACTTAAATTAAGCCCAAAAATTGTTAATAATTATCATAAAATTATTTTTAATTTTTTAGAATTAAAAAAGTTTGAAAATCTCACCAAGTGATTTGGACCGTACGATGATCGCCTTTTTCAAATGACGTCTGATTGGAGCGGGATCAGTCCCATCTCGAAGGTTTCGTTACCCTGAGTCAATCGGTGGTCTCAAATTTTTGATCTGACTGTCGGATTGCCGAAAAAGTGATCGAAAATCTCAAAAACTACCCATTTTCTCTCTCCCCGGTATGCATGAATCTAGCAACCATGGGAGCTGCCACTGGTCGAAAACTTTTCCTCGGGCGAGAGGTGTCGATCTAGACTAATGGGGTCGCCGGTCAACTTCCTTCCCTCTATTCTCTCTCTCTCTCTCTCTCTCTCTCTCTCTCTTCATTTTGGCTTCTACCGTCGTTTTCCTTTGCCGCTGCCGGCCTTCCTGCTATCGCCAGAGTGTTGCCTTGCCTCCTGGGGGGGTAGCCGCCATTGTCGTTTGGCCGGCAATGGTGAATCGGCACTCAAAAGTGGGAGGGGAAAAGAGAGAGCGAGGGATGGGGAGGGAGGAGTTCCGCTAGGTTTAAAATTATTATTATTTTTTTAATTAACCTGAACGTTGGTCACGTCCAGGTATAGGTACAGTACATTTTTTGACTTATTTATTATTATTATTATTTTACCAAACCTAATAAAATAATTAAATAAATTTTTAATTAAATTTTCTTTAAATATAACTAAGTAATAATTTAAATATTACTACTAAATATTTAAATTATTTCATTTAACTAAGTATAAATAAAAATCTAACTATAAATAAAAGCATGATAATATTAATACTTTAATACTTGATATAATATTAAACTTTAAAACTAATCATTTAAATTTAAAATTGAAGCTTTAAAATAATTTACAAAATATGTTTAAAAATAACACTAAAAATATATAAATGAAAATATTATAAAAATTATAATTTAATTAGATAATATTAAAATAATATTTAAGTATTATATAAAATTATAAAATTTATATTTTAAAAATTCAGGTTATTACATATTGATGGACCAAATGTAACTTTTTTAAGGTACTTGCCATTCTTCCATTGAGTTTATGCAATATTTTTGACATGTGAAAGTCCAATCTAAATATTTCTTAGAGCCTATTTGGGATTAACGTTCTCAATTAAAAAAAATTATGCTTTTCGAAAATATATTATTTTAAAAATTTTATAATTAAAACATTTAAATTTTAATTTAAATTAATTTTTCATATTTCTAATTAATGTTTTTTAAAAATATTTTTTAATAATAATTTTAAGAGCAATGTCAAATAGATTTATACTGAATGATATTAATCTAATTAATAAAATTATAACTTCATTTTTTCAATTAAAATTAAAATTAGAAATTGTTGAGAATCATTTATTTATTTTTTTTTAAGATAGGAAGATTTCATTAATGTAATCAAAATATAGATGAAGATAAAACTCATAAAATAAAGAAGTTCATACATTTGTACTCATAAACAAAGCTTGAAGAAGAAAAGAGACACCCTTTCAAAGATTTTGAGAATAAAAATGTAAATTGTTTTTTATTTATTTTTACTACACGAATGAAAATCATGTTGATCCTTAAGTAGATTGGTTCAGAAATTTTATACTATTTTTAAATTAGTAGCATCATATCATATAATTTCATATATATTTCATGGTTGCTTGAAAATGTCTTTATTGTTGAGAATCACTCAAAAAGTAATTTTTAAGTATACTAAATTAATGTAAAGAATGTACCTTAAAATTGTTAAAGGAAATAATTCAACTATTACCAATAGAAAAAAAAAAAATAAAAAACCCAGAAAGTGCTGTAGAATTGTGCTGTCATGAAAGATATTATTAGGCACTTGGCAGTCAAAAGAGGTTATGGATAGAAAGGGATAGCATTATAGTTTTCTATAGCATTATTTGGTAACAGTTTTTAAGATGGTATTTAATATTTTAATTATAATTAAAATATTATTTTTTTATTTATATTATTTGAAGGTATAATATTTATATTAGTATTTAAAAATTAAGAGAGTGATTCATTAAAAGTTATATTTAACAATAAAGTAATTTTAAAAATTGAGAGAGCATTTTAAGTATATTCAATAAGATTATATCATTATTTTTATATTTAACAATAAATTTAATAATCATTTTTACTGAACGCTTCTATTTTAACAGCTATATAAACGGCTAACTAGTAAAGGTTAATATGTAATAGCTATTAGAACAGCTAATACTACTGAACAAAATCTATGTTATTCTAACAAATTAAAACATCATATGATAACGACAACAGGTAGTTATCCGCGAAAATCATTTTACTTGAACTCGAACTTAATTAATATTTATATTATTTGAATTCATCTTAAATATATTAAATTTTATCCTTAATTACTCAAATTCATCAAATACTTTATTATTATTATCTAAATAATACTCGAATCAATTTAATTTTATATATTTTAATCAACATATTATATAAAAAATATTTTTAATTAATAATTTATATTTTATAAATTTATTTAATTATTTATTTATATAAATAAATTCAATAATAAATATCTATTATACATAATCTAAATTTATGATAAATATTATTTTTCAATTCTAAAATTATGACAAACTTAATTATATATTATATAAATTTATTTTATTAGAATTTAATTGAAATAAATATTTGGCCCCTCAATTAGCTGTTGCAGCATCAATTTGTTTTTACAGTGGGTGAAGGGAAATGGTGTTTGGGTCTGATTCCTGCTAAGGTCTGCATCGGTTGCTATTTTGTTCCTTCCTATGCGCGTTGGTATTTTCAATGCCCTTCGATTTTAGAAAACGACATGCTTTTGTTATTTGTAATTTGAGACTCCACCAACCATTTGTCACATCCATATATCTCAAGCCTCATTTTAATAATCATATTTCGATCCTAATTTTTTTTTTCTTAGTATTTATTTTAATTTATAAATTAATTATATTAATTTATAAATTTTAAAAATAAATTTATTTTATTTTATTTTAAATTATAAATTAAAATTTTATTTTTTCTCTCCCTCTAAATCCATAGTTTTAGTTCAAAACCGACTTCAATTCTGGCAAGACTAGAAAGAATCAGTCAAAACTTTGCGAAGGGATGATTCCATGGAATTCTGACTCACAGCCGGCTGTTCCTTGCAGTTTGTCAGAGTTACATTCTTTATTATTACTTTACAAATAAACTATTTAATTAATTTAATTAAATAAAAAATTAAGATTGTAATCAGCTTCTAAATACAAGAGCACAAGGACAGAGCTCAATGTGATGCCTGAGTTTTTCTCTGTGTCTTGTGTTGGTGAACTGGTAAATTTATATTTTGTGCAAATGGTCGGTTCGGTTCTAAATTGAACTGAATTGATAAAATTAAAAATTAAAAATTAAAAATTTTAAAAATTAAATCAAATCGATTAATAAGAGAAAATTAAATCGAATTAAATCGATAAATATCGGTTCGATTTGATTTTAAACCGATCAAATTGAAATTTATAAATTGAGCATTTGATTTTCCATTGGGTTCGGTTTGATTTTAAACTGATCAACCTAAATCTTATGGTTCGGTTTGGTTTTATTTTCTTTGATTTCCTTTATATATATTAATAATTTCGGTTCGGTTCATTTTTTTTTATTTTTTATGAAAATAACCGAACCAAACTGATTAATCAAAATTATCAAAATTATAAATCGAATCAAACCGATTAAATTTTAAAATCAAGCTAATTGAACCGAATTGAATCAATTCGATTTGATTTTTCAGTTAAAACCGAAAACCGCTCTCCCCTATATATATATTACAAATCATTAGGTGGCATCTTGCTATTGGTTATTGGTTATAAATATATTACAAATATATTTATATTTTATTTTTAATTAATATATAAATATATTTTTTTAGAAAAAATGAAAATTTTCATAAATATATGTGAATAGGATATAAAAAATAAATACTTTATATGTTGCAAATAAAAAATAGGGTTTTTTTTTTATAAAAATTATTAGAGAACACAATCTCATACTCAGTCCTCTTAAATGTGAATTGAGTGACATTAAAATAAATTATTATTCAAATATCTTATAAAAATAAAGAGAGATCACATAAGACAAGGTCCAAAACAATCGAACCAACCAATTAAAAAAAAATTAATTGAATATACATAAATCACATAACTTTGAACGAGAATGAATGCTGACCTTTTACTAGCATGTTAATTTAATTTACTAGAAATCAATGACTTGTTCAAAATAGTTATATTTTGCCCCTGTGATTCCTGAGTTTGTCTAGTTCCCATGTTATATTACGTTGACCTCGAATTTAACTTAGAGGAGTTGTCTTGTTTCTAAAACGACAGCAAATTCAAAGATTAATTATTGTTTTTGGAAACAAATTAAGAATTACAAGATCATTATGTCATAATTAATAATAATAATTTTCTTTAGCAATTGCAAAATGAAGATCTATTACTTTTTTATGATTTCATTTCATCTAATTTTCCTTATCTTAAAAAATTAAAAATTATATCTAACTTCACTTCTTATAATAACTAAAAGTATATCACTCACTTGGCAGGTGTTAGATTTAAATATTTATTTTATTAACTTCCCTCTAAAAAAAAAAGTTGACCTAGCCAAAAATTCAACAAATTCACATATCCAAGCTGTGAATGATGTGTCCCATGAAGAGAGAAAAATAGGAATGAATCCCCATATGGGAACCTATCATCTTGTTCAATGTTCACACAAGGAATATTAATTCCAAAGAGATTCTTTGTATGATCCCTACCCACCTTTTCAAGCCAAACAAAGAAATACAAAAACAGCTTACCAAAGATATCTTCATGTGATGCACATGCAACTCAAAAAGGTTCATTTCCAAGCTACAAGTCATCCCTCTTTGCATATGATAAAAGAAAACAATTTAATTAAGTTGAACAAATAAATTAACTTAATTAAATGCTAACTTAATCATTATCGGGTGATCATTACATCACTAAAGAGAAGGAACAATTCAAAAGAAGGGAAAATGTAGGATATCCAAATGGAAGGAAGAGTTTGCTTTATTTTCTTTCTTTTTCACTTTAATTATTGAGAGTAGTACACAATTTGATTTGAATCCATTCCAACCTTTGAAGATTATTATAAATTGAACTTGTAGAAAGATTCTTGAATCAAACAATGAATATAGATAGTTAAGTACTTAATTAAATGTGTGTTTCGTTGATTGATCAAATTAAATATTCTATTAACATGATTAAACCTTTAAATTAAGACAATTATTTTTACTTTTTGTATAAGTAATTTGTATTGAATTTGCTCGTATAAAAGTACAGTATCATGATAATTTATATTTTAAATTTTATTCTGTTTTAAATTAATGAAATATATTTCTCTCTAAAAAAATCACTAAAAGAGAATATATTATGCATAAAATATTGCTAATTTGGATAAAAGAAGTGATTTTCATTTATAAAAGCAAAAGGATGGTTATTAATAATTAATAAACAAACTTAAAATTTTATGATGTAATATATCATATTGACAACAAATACATAAGAATTTGGATTCAAGCAACATTAATTTTTATATGTAAAGCCTTCTTGTCACCCCTATTTTGTGAATTGTAATAAATAAGGGATTAAGGAATGAATTGGACAATAACTTACAATCTTACAAGCTTTTACCACAATTGGAGATTTCTTGAGATAGGTTCAAAGAGTTCTAAACTTTTATGGGATGGGGTTTATTGAGAGATCTTTAATACATACACTCACTACACTAACAAATTTGAAGAGAAATTAAAATAAAATAAAATGGAAGACATGCATTTTGGCTATCTCAAAATTTTTATTTGGATAAATTCTTAAATAGATCGACTCTATCATATTAATTATTCATAGATTAAAACAATAAGATTGTTTTATGGTAATAGAGATTAATTTATTAATTAAAAAAAGATATATTTTTAAATCATTTATATATTTGGTACAATTAAGTCTGATTGATACTTGAATTCTCATAGCCATAGAGACGACTCTAGTACACTAATCTAATGCTCATTGACTTAATTATTTATATATTTGATTTATACAACTTATATTAAATTTATCTAATACCAAAATTCAATATTATAAGAATATTTTGTACATCTAATTTGAATTTTCTTTTCAATGGAAACTTATATTTTCTTGTTAAAAAATTGCTCTCCAAGCTAAAAATTCATATGTTATTTTTTTTTTATTAGAATTTTGAGGAAATGCACCAAGGATATCGTTCCAATTTTTCTGAAGAGAAAAAAAAAAAAACTCCAACAATACAATTTGATATTCACTTAATTTAGAATTGATGGTATATCTACCTCAAATCTATTGTTTGATAGATGTATCTTATTATGCAATTATTAGTCATTTTAAATATGTTAAAATTATAAATATAATATTACAAATCATACTCCATTCCCATCATATGGATATATAATGAATTTTTTTAATGTTTGATTCTCACTCATTTTTTGAAAAATTATATTTATTTTATGATTAATTCAATAATTATTAATTTTTAAATATAATTAATATACAATAATAATAATTTTTGCTATATTTATATAATTTTTTTTAATAATAATTTTTGCTATATTTATATAAATTTTTTTTAGGAAATAATTTGTATGTCAACATTCTTCAAATTGCATTTTTGTTATACACAAATACATATAACAAAAAGGTGCAAGTATTATCAATAAGTGTTTAGCATAGTGATAAGGTCTATTGCTCAGGTAAGAAAGATGTTAAAGATCAAGGAATTCAAAGCATCTAGGGAGAATCCTTGTTGATGACCTTAAGAAAACGAGTCATTCCCACTTTTATGTCTCTCATTCATCCCATCTTTTTCTGATATGAGAATTTTACACTTACATATTCATAACAATTTCCCCCTCAATTGTGAATCTACTCCATTAAACCCACTCGAACATGTACCTAGAGTCTCCACTCCATTAGTCTGCCATCACTCTCCACTCTAGAAGAGTGCCTTTCTGCTCCATTGGGCCTACCAAGAGTCTCCCAGCTCTTCCTGTCCACGTGTCAGAGCATTACAGGAATCACCGACCACTGTTTCCATACTTATTCTTGCCAAACCATTAGCTCTGATACCACTTGTTAGAGATCAAAGAGCTCAAAGTGCCTGGAGAGAATCATTCTTGATGAGTTTTATGAAAGAACACATTCATGGTCTTGACACCACATCCAACCCAAAACCTTAGGTTATATTTGATAGAGCGTAATGTAATGTAATATAATATAATTAATTATATAATGCAATCAAAATTATAATATAATATAATGTATTGTCATTACATTTCTCTGTTTGATGAAAAAATAAAAATATAAGTATTATAATGTAATAATAATTTTTATTTTAAAATTTAATTTGTTTATAATGTTAATAATAAGTAAATAATGATTGCAGTAATTGGTAGTGGTGTTGGTGGTGATAGTGGAGATAGCGATAGTTAGATGGTGGTGGTAGCGGCAATGTGAGATAGTGGTAGTGATAGTGACCAGATGGTGGTAAAAGTGACAAATGGCTAAATGGTGATAACGGTGGTCAAGTGATGATGATAGTGATAATGGTGGTGGTCGTGGTGGTGACAGAGTAGGAGTAGTGGTGATAGTAGCAGTGATAGCTGAGTAGTGGTGGTAGTGATAATATTGGCAATAAATTAAAAAAATCGAAATAAGTGATCATAATTACATTTATTTTTATATACAATGACTATTACGCTATTTTACGTGTAATTAATTATGTTACGTAATTGTCATTGTATTACATCAATTTTTTTTATTACCAAATAATGTAATTAAATATATAATATAATTATGATTACATTATAATTTTAATTACGACACACCAAACATTATCCTAAAGTAATGATTTATGAGTCATTTTCACTTATATGTTTCTCACTCATTCTGTCTTTTTTTAAAGTAAAAATTCAACACTTACATATTTCCAATAGAAGAAAAATTAGATTCTATCCCTAAAGAAGGTATTATTGAAAGGAGCAGTCACAAATTTAAAAAAAAAAAATAATCTTCTATAAACCATAAAACAAATATAAAAGATGCCTAATATTAAAAAAAAAAAAAAAGCGCAAGTATTAGTTAGAAATTTTGAGAAATAAGCATTGATTACTAAAAAAGAATTGATTGCCAAATAAAGCATTTGCGTTGAGTAGAAGAGTAAACTTAAATTTTGTGTTTTACCAAACGATATCTATGTTGGGTTATTATGGAAAATACTTATTCCATACTCATATAGTCATTGTGTGCTATCTAACTAAGCCGTAACATTTTGTCAAAATGAAGCTTTTCCACTTCCCAACCTAACCCCACCATTTGTCACTTTCACTTTTTCCACTCTTTTGTCACCATTATCACTACTTACCCTTTGACAAACCACTTTTTGAATTTGTGAAACACTCAATATTTTCAATTAAAACTAAATCTTTTGTTATAATATTACGAGAAATGCAATCAATAAACTTTATTTTAATAGCATTAAAGTCTTTACTAAAATTATAAAATTTTAGATTTAAGTTTTAATCAGATTTTTTTTTCCTAATTTTATTACAAGATATTGTCATTCACTTGTGTGAATTAGACGAATCTTCACTTAGGGTGAAGAAATCCCTTAGTCACGAAATACTTTCAGTGAGACTCAAACTCCTAATTATCTAGATAAAGTTTGCCGCTTTTTATCAGGAGATGTCTCTGCTCATTTATGTGTTTTGGATTAATCCTCACTTAATATGAAGAAATCTCTTAACCAGGAAATGTTTTTAATAAATTTTGAAGTCCTAATTACCTAGATAAACCTCGCTAACTTGATAGCCTATTTATCACCTAAGCCACATCTTGTGGTTAAGGATGAACAAGAGTTAATTACAAAAAGATTGCAAGAATATCTATATTTATACAAAAGTGAAAACCTTAGAAAAAAATTAATATCCTATCAAAAATTATAATATAATTGATTGTCAATAATAAAAGGAACAATTCAATTTAGTCTCCATTAGTTCACAAATTAATTTAAAAATACCTTAATTTTTTAAAATTAATTAAATACTAATGATAACTAACATTATCAAAATAATAATTTCAAATAGTGAATTAGTGTGAATGATGGTCTAAATTGCTTCAATCCACAACTTTATTAAATGGTTTGAAGCAAAGATTTGGAGACCAAGAATTACTCATTGATCTTACCTTTTCAATTACTTATCCAGACGTCATTTAGTTGGCACCATACTCTAAATACTAACTTCCAACTAACCATTTATATACTCGAAAACAAATATTGAAACTTAATTTACAAAATTAAAGCAATATTCCAAAAACTGATTCTTTCAAATTTTCTAATTTTATAAAATTCAAAATAAATGCCCAACTTTTTCAGGCAAACTTTTAAAAGTTGTTAATTTATTTAGGAATAAAATCTTTTTATTTTTAAATACAAATATTTATACTTTTACATCAAAATGAAAATATTGATTAATGTGTGCTTAATATGAGTGATTCGATACTGTTATTCTTTAAATGAGAATAATCATATACAGAGAAGATATTTATTAAGAGAATTTTACTTTTTAATAAATTGATTCGGTGTAACAGATTAATTCTGATATATTAAATTAATAATATATATATATATAAAAAATTTAAATTTTTTCTTGTAATCTTGAATTGGTCAAGATGGAATAAATTACTATAAAAATTAAAAAATTAAAATTCCTTTTTTTTAAAGCTATCCTAGTTCTATCTAATAAATAGGAAATAGATAGAAAAAAAAAAAAGGAAAAAACATGGAAGTCAACTACCGCTAATAGCTTGTAGATACGCCGTTACACACGGGATGCCTTCCTAAGTTTTCTAATCCACAGAACTCTGCCTCCTCCGAACCACAACCACCACGACCACCACGACCACCACCACTTTTAACCCTAACCCTCTTCTGTTGTTGCTGTTTTAACCCTAGTTAACTTCTTATTTGTCTTTTTTTTTTTCTAGCCCAATATCCTGCACTGTTTTGTCTCTTAGATAAAGGCTCTTTCTTTATTTCCCCTCTTTGAGTACCAACAACTCTAATTTTCTTTAAAAATCCATTCCCCAAATAACGGCATATTCTCTTTCTCTCCCTCTCTCACTGAAATCCCAAGAAACAACCATTGATCTTGGTTTTCGCTTTCATTTTTATTTAACTTGTGTGAAAGGGGGGGAGAGAGAGAGTGAGAGAGCGAAGAAAAGAACAGAAAATTTTGATATTTTTTTTGATTATTTAGAAGTTGGAGATATTGAGGTTTGTTGTTGCGCATTTTTCGGTTTTTCAAGAGATTTTGAAGAATGGTGGTGAGGATGATGAGGTGGCGGCCTTGGCCACTGTCGGGTCCTCGGAAGTATGAGGTGAGGCTGGTGGTCCGGAGGATGGAGGGGTGGGATCTGGTGCTGGAGGGTGGAGAGGACAAGGAAAAGAATTCGGGGAAATTAACGGTGGAGATTCGATGGAAGGGTCCGAAATTTGCGTTGAGTTCTTTGAGGAGGACTGTGAAGAGGAATTTCACCAAAGAAGTGGAGGTTTTTGGTAAGGAAAACGGTGTCGTTGAGTGGGACGAGGAGTTTCAGAGTCTCTGTACTCTGTCGCCTCAGAAGGAGAATGTGTTTCATCCTTGGGAGATCGCTTTCACAGTCTTCAATGTGGGCTTGCTTCTTCTCTCTCTGCCATTTGTATTAAAAATTGTCTTTTATCTGTTCTTTCGCTTTTTTCTTCTGGGTGTTGAGAGAATTGCAGCTGTCTACTGGTGAATTTCAGGGACGAATATTTGTTCTCTTGGCTTCATATTTTTTGTTGGTTTGGGTTGCCTGCTATTGAAGCCAAAATGGGTTGTGATTGAACTATACGAATATGTGAAGATTAGTGTCTATTATTCAGTTATTGATTTTTATTTTTGTTTTTGCTGATTGTATTTGGTAGTCTGTTTGAGTGGATGAAAGATTCTTAATTTATCTTTACAGATTTAAAACTTGGATTTACTAATATTTTCAATGTTGCATCCTTTTGATCTAGAATTTTAGATTGACAGAGAATTTATATTCTTGTTCACAGCTGAAGATTGGTGTTTGATCGGATTGTTTGAAAGCATTTTCTATGTGTTCTTTTTGAAACATTATCATTTGATTTTGTTGTTTGTGGTTTCTGCTATTTTGGAATTATAATCATTTGGTTGCTATTCTTATATGATTTCTATAATTAATTTCTATGTGTGTTTTTAGTGTTTGTGATTGCAAAGTTCGTTAAGTTATGTTCTTTAAACCTTTGGAGAGTTAAGCTGCTGCTTTCTGATTCAGGGCACGAACCAAGGTCCAAAGAACAAGGTTCCTGCTGTTGGAACTGCGATGCTGAACCTTGCTGAATATGCTTCTACTGCTGAACAGAAAGAGTTGGAATTAAGCCTACCTCTTTTGCTTCCCGCTGGTGCAGCTGAGCCTCGGCCCTTGCTCCTTGTATGTGCATTAGAATCTTTTGCTATGCCCTTCTCGATTCTGCAAGTTTTTAGCAATTATCCTTTAACATTTCTGATTTGCTTCTTTGCTTCATTGATATGGATTACATAAACACAGAATTTTGTGCTTTTCATATTTTCCTAAAGGTGGTGGTATTAGAACTCTACCTATTAGTGAATTTCTTACTATAAGGTGAAGTGCTGATAGCCTCCCTTGTCCCCACCCCTTCAATCCCCCGACCGCCGGCCCCCACCCCCCCACCACACCCCCCCCCCCCCGGTCTGTGGCCTTTTTTTTTTTTTGAGTGCCAATTGCATTCCCTTCTTATACAAAGTTTGTACAAACCATACAGATATCACTTAGCTTATTGGAATTGAGAACAGTTCCAGAAGCCACAGAGCCATTGCAGAGAGCGATAGTTCCTGTTTCATCTCCACCTCAATCAGGAGAAACTGTCTCAACTGAAAAGGATGAGCTATCTGCAATAAAAGCTGGTCTCAGAAAGGTGAAGATTTTTACAGAGTATGTTTCCACCAGGAGAGCAAAAAAGGCTTGCCGTGAGGAGGAGGGAAGTGAAGGCAGGTGCTCTGCCAGAAGTGATGAAGGAGAGTATAACTATCCATTTGACTCAGACTCAATTGATGATTTTGAGGAAGGGGAATCGGATGAGATCAAGGAGGATTCTACTATTAGGAAGTCATTCAGTTATGGCACACTGGCTTATGCAAATTATGCTGGAGGATCATTTTACTTTGATATGAGGAAAAATGGTGAAGATGAAGATTGGGTTTACTACAGCAATCGAAAGTCAGATGTGGGTTGCTCACACTTTGACGATTTAACTCAAACCTCTGAGCCATCTCTATTGCAAAGCTCAAAGCGTAGTATACTATCTTGGAGGAAGAGGAAATTGAGCTTTAGGTCACCCAAGGCGAAAGGAGAGCCATTGTTGAAAAAAGCATATGGAGAAGAAGGTGGAGATGATATTGACTTTGATCGTCGGCAGCTTAGCTCTGATGATGCTGGTGCTCTTGGAGTAAGATCAGTTATTCATATATATTATTTTCATGTTTTAAGCTAATATTTTCTTTTATGGTTTTAATTCCAGTGGGTGGTATTTAAAAAATGAACTTCATTGGTCTTCTTGGAATATGATTCAGGGCATTCTTGTGATTATTTTTATTCCTTTTTTTGGGTTATTAATAATTGCTTAGATAAACTGGAATTAAGTTCTAGCTCTGATGATGGCAACTGTTTTGCAGTCTCATAAAGCAGATGAGGATTCATCTGTAAATCGATCATCAGTTTCTGATTTTGGAGATGACAATTTTGCTGTGGGCAGTTGGGAAAGCAAGGAAATAATAAGCCGTGATGGGCACATGATGCTTCAAACGGAGGTCTTTTTTGCTTCTATTGATCAGAGAAGTGAGCAGGCAGCAGGTGAGAGTGCATGTACAGCACTTGTTGCTGTCATTGCTGATTGGTTTCAGAACAATCATGATATAATGCCGATCAAGTCCCAATTTGATAGTTTGATCAGGGAAGGATCACTGGAATGGAGGAACCTGTGTGAGAATGAGACCTACAGGGAGCAATTCCCAGACAAGCACTTTGACCTTGAAACTGTCCTCCAAGCCAAAATACGCTCTCTTTCTGTTGTTCCTCGCAAGTCTTTCATTGGATTTTTCCATCCTGATGGGATGGATGAGGGAAGATTTGACTTTTTGCAAGGTGCCATGTCCTTTGATAATATTTGGGATGAGATTAGTGGCACTGGATCAGGAAATCCTAACAATGATGGGCCTCAGGTCTATATAGTAAGCTGGAATGATCATTTTTTCATCCTCAAGGTTGAACCAGAAGCTTACTATATTATTGACACATTAGGAGAAAGGCTCTATGAGGGATGCAATCAGGCATACATTTTGAAATTTGACAGTAATACAGTTATTCGCAAACTGCCAAATGTTGCTCAGCCATCCGATGAGAAAACAATGGGTGATCAGCCTATTGTGGCAGTTGATGTGGAGCCCAAGAACCAGCAGGTGAACTCAAAGGAGGGGGCTTCTGTATCAGGGGCACTAGTAATCAAGCCTCAGGAACCAATGAAGGGTGAGGAGGAAGGAGAGGTGGTTTGCCAAGGAAAGGACTCTTGCAAGGAGTATATAAAGAGCTTCTTGGCTGCAATTCCAATCCGGGAATTGCAGGCAGATATTAAGAAAGGTTTAATGGCATTGACACCTCTTCATCACCGTTTGCAGATCGAGTTCCACTACACCCAGCACTTACAAGCATTGCAAGAAACTCGTGCAGCAGCAGCAATAGCAATGCCAATGATAGCACCACTAGAATCGGTTTGATGTTGCAATAACAAAGGTTACTGCATAGGGACTTGCTGTAAATTTTAGGAAGTGTGATTAGCCTAACTTGTTTTAATTTGTTAATGGATTTCATATGATGTGAATGGGATTAACAAAGAGGAACCTTTTATCAGCTTTTTGAGGAGTTTGCAAGAAAGGGCTGTGTTTATTCAAATGGAACTCTTTATTTTTCTTATATTGGCACCTTGTCTGTCACCTTGTCTGTGTCTTTTTTACTGTTACTGACTAGTTATGACATCTACCAATTGCTTTTGCCAAGTCTTTCCATGGAAAAAGATGATATAGTGTTCTGTATGGCACTGGAATTTCTATTTCAGCCTGACTAATTCCTCATTATCTTTTCAACTTTTTGGACATTTCTTAAAACCTTCTTGTATGATTTTGTGACTTTTGCAGACTGGTGTAAAGGTAACATTTTGAAGCTCCTTTCTGATTTCAAGTTCCTATACAAAGGCAATTATATCAAATCTATCTTTAGATTTTGTGGTGAGAATCTGAATGGTTTAACATTTGTTGGATTCTGGTTATGTGCCAATTATTTTGATTAGAAGCAGATATTCCTTTCCTTTCCCCATTATTATGTAAGCTGTAAAGAGTAACTTTTAAAGGTTGTTCTTTTAAGGGCTTCAAAAGATTCTTTCAACTGAGGAAAAATTCCAACCGTAACTTGCCTATTTGGCCCTTTGAGTTGTTCAAAAGGACAATAATTTTTTTTTATAAAAAAAGTAAATTATTATTTTATCTCTTTATTTTAATAAAATTAATTACTTGATTTTTATATTTTAAAAAATACACTAGGTAAATTATTATTTTATCTTTTTATTTTAATAAAATTAATTACTTAATTTTTATATTTTAAAAAATATATTATTTTAAAAAATACACTATTTAGCTTATATATTTTGCTATTAAGTTGTTTAGTCCCTTCATTAATTTTGCTGCTAGTCAATACTGGTTGAATTATTATTTTATTTTTATATTTTAATGAAATTAATTAGTTAGTCTCTATATTTAAAAAAAATATATTAATTAGTTCCTTTAATTTAACTCTATTAACTATTTAGTCCCATAATATTTTTTATATCTAAACTATCCTAATTTTTTCCCTTTTATTTTTCTCTGTTATCCATCGTTATTTCTCTCTACATGTTTTTTCTCCTCTATACTCACAAACTTCTTTCTCTCATTCTCTTTTTGTTTTCAACTGTTGATAAAAATGATACAAAATGTTTACACAATAAAATTAATCAGTTTTCTTAAATTTCTTAGAAAAAATATTTTTCAGCAGAGAAAACACAAAAATGATGTCTGAGAAATTTAAAATTTTAAAAAATATCAATTAAAATTTAGTCTTCACACAGCAAGATTTCTATTTTGATCTAAGAATAAATTTTTTAAAATATTGTATTTTTCAAAATATATAGACCAACTAATTAGTTTCACTAAAATAGATAGACTAAATAGTAATACTTTTTAAAATATAGGGATCAACTAATTAGTTGTCTTAAAATAAGAAGACTAATTAATAATTTGAATAACATGAACAACGAAATTTGACAAAAGGATTAAATAGTTTAATAAAAGTAAAATATAGGGACTAAACATTATATTTTTCAAAATATAAAAATTAAGTAATTCGTTTCATTAAAATACAAAAAATAAATAGTATTTTTAAAAAAATAACTAATACAGGTCAAGTAAAGAATGAGGTCTCATATATTTAATTATTTATTGTCAATTAGTGAATTATAGTAGCAATTACACATTTTGGAAATTTAGTTTTATTTTTAATTTGGTTCGATTTTTAATTTTAAGAAATTTAATCAATTAGATTGTGTATGGTTTTTTAGGAAACAAATCAGTAAAATCAAATGAAAGTTTATTTTTTCTAATTAATTATTATTATGACTCAAATTAGAGTTAAAGAATAAGAAATTTAATTGAAATTAATCTAAAATAAATTTAAAATATGTCAAGAAAAAGCCCAAATCCACAAATTTAACTAGTTTTCTTTTTAGTAAACTATAATTTAACATCTGAAATTTGATAAAACTTATAATTTAATTACTATATTTTTAAAATCAAGTAGTTTGATTTTTGAGGTTTGACAAAATTTAAAATTTAGTTGTTGTAGTTAGAATTTCAGTTAAATTATTATTAATTTTATAAAAAAAATCAAAATACCTTTAACTTTATTTTTAATTTGAAAATAATTTAATCCTCAAATTTTACTTTATTAACAATTTAATATTTAAAGATTTAGTTAAACCTATAAATTAGTCTCAGTAGTTTTAAAATCAAATAATTTGATCATTGACATTTTAATAAATCTATAAGTTAGTACTTATAGTTAGAATTATGGTTAATTTTTTATTAAATTTAGCAAAAATACCAAAATGCTTTTAACTCTATTTTTAATATAAAAATAATTTAGTCCTTGACATTTTATTTAATAATAATTTGCATCCATATTCATTTTTTTATATATAACAATAAAATCTAATATATGAAAAATTGATATATATATATATATATATATATATATATATATATATATATATATATATATATATTATTAAAATAATAATGACATAGATAGAACTTTACTGTAACACCCCTAATTTTTAAATTTATTATTTTATTGGTAATTATTTATATTTTGTTTTATTTAAATTTTGGGAAATTATTTAAAATTTTTCAGATTTTAGAAATCGGGTTCGATTTTTCGAAAACATAAAATTTTGATGATTTTTAAAAATTAATTTAAAGACCACGTGGCAAAAATAAAAATATATTTAGACTTTTCAAATTTTTTTGAGTAAAAATTCAATTTCGGGTATCTTGAATCGAACCGGCTGAATCAAACCGGATCGGGTTGGACTGGTCGAATCGAACCGACCCTTCCCTTTTTCTTTTCTCCTCCAGCGTCGCGCGACCCTCTCCTCTCTCTCTCCCATTATCTCTCTCCTCCCTCCGCCTCTTGCAGGCTAGCCGCCACCTAGCCCTCCCCCACACTCCAGCGCACCTCCCCCGCCTCTCTCCTGCTACCGGCAAGTCTCCAGGCAGCCAGAAAAGTCGCGCGAAACCCGCCGAGCTCTTGCGTGCCGTTTCGCCTTTCCGGCCAAAACCGGTTGATCCGGCCATCGATTAGACCGGGTCTTATTCCAAAACACTTCTACACCTTGAGAGCTTTCCATAGACACTAAGAACACCAAAATCCATTGAGTGGTTTGCCCAATTTTTATCCGAAAAATTTTAGCCAATTTCGATTTTTTGGCTAAATTTCTCGCAAACCGTGAACCCCACGAGAAAACCGAGAGTACCGGAGTGCTCCACTCGTCAAGAGCTTCGCGGCAATACCAATTTTAAAATTTTTTGACACCGTTTTTTGGTGGGTCTTGCGAAACTTCATAATGTTTTTCCGAGCACTAAATGAGCTTAGAAAATTTCAAAAAAATTATGTACTAACTCCCGTGTTGTGGGCTTCGTGTACCTTCAATTCGAGGAAATTCAATGGTTGCCGGGGTTTGTAAATTTCGGGCTGGACAGACAGGCTATTGAAAAGTCTTAGAATTGGGTTGAAATTTTGGCTACCCCATCGTTGTTAGATGTCCTGAGCGCATTCCCGGGGTCAGAATCGGCATAGGTAAACCCGAACCTTACTTTTTCTTAATTATCTAGTACTTAAATTGGATTAAAAATCCATAGAATATTCTTGGTAGCTTAGAAATTAATAATTTTTTTGCATTAGCTTAGTAATATTGCTAAGGACAGTGGGGCAAAGTTTTTAAATTTTTAGAGCTTATTTGGGTAGTTTTTACAAAAGGGTAAATTATAAGTACTAAACTGTAATTTTTCATATTGTGATTGTTGGCTGTTTGGATGGTCTCAGAAGGGGCTATGTGATGTGATTGAGTTGTGGATGTGTAATTTGTGGATATAAAAGTGCATTTTGAGCCATTTTGCAGGTTAGGTAGATCATAGATATAAGGGAGACTCTGCCAGATTTTTGACAAGACTTAGGACATGTTTGATCTTTTTTTAGTTTGTATGGAGTCAAATGTATTAAATAATTATAATAAAATTGTCAGGTGAGCTGGGACAGCCTTTCTCCTTCGCCCAGCCGCCACAGTGACCTTAATTTAAGTCTGTGAGTAAAATATTAATTTTAATTGTAATTTCGATATTATTATATGTTCAAGCATGCCCATGCATCACTTATAAATATATATCTATGTAGTTAAACACTAGGCACGTTTTATATTGCATTCATAATTATTGAAGTGCCATGGATGTTATTTGTGGTAATTTGGAGCAGTGTGTGTGCGTGGGGTGCGTGTGGTATGGTATTGGATATGGACAGGACGGGTAGACACGGCTTGAGAGACATTCGCTGGGACCCGGTCCTTCAAGGTAGACAGGGCTTGAGAGACACTCGCTGGGACCCCGCATTTGGTTTATTAAGCGAAAGTCCGGCTTGAGAGACTCGCTGGCAGATGTTGGATTAAAAGGGCTGTATAAGGGATCAGCTCCCATATATGTATTGTTTGACAGTGTTGGGTGTGTGAGTGCTCCAAATTTACCTTTTTGTTGTTATGATATGAAAATTATGACGATGTTGCATTTCACTCCACATGTTGCATTAGCTTTAGATAGTTATAGAGATTATGATTAAAATTGGTATTTTACTTTCTGAGTCGAACGCTCACTTCTGTTCATCTATTTTTTCCAGGCTACAGGAGGATTATTTGTTATGGCTAACATGTTTTTCTTCTCCACAGGTCCATTGATAGTATTTAATGTACTTTGTACAATTGAGTTAAATTTTAGACTCCGCATGTGCTAGAAGTATTTATTTTTATTTTGGGCCTGTATTATGAAAGTTATGTTGGACCTGTAAAATTATTAACTGTATGTATGAATAGATTGGATGAGGGAGCTGAGCTCCCATTGGACTTTGATATTATAAGCATGTGGAGGGTGAGCTGAGCTTCCCAATTTATTATATATTGTGTTTATAGGTCCGGCGAGTCAAAAACTCCTCGTTGAACAGTCAATTTTATGGCCGGACTCTGTCCAGTTGAATTCTTGAAATTTGGGCCCAAATGGGTCTTAGGATTGGGTTGAGGAACAATTAGGCTTACTACGGGCCTCGGGAGCTTTAGGCTGGCCTAGGTCCTAGTGCCAGTCCGGTCTATAGGTTGGGTCATAACAAATGTGGTATCAGAGCTTAGGCTCCAGATTCATAGGGAATATATGTCTAAAGTATTGGAAAGAGTCTAATAGTAGTCACATGCAGAGAATAGGGTCCATATTCGTCCTTGCATTGTCATCTTTGCTTTTAGTTTCTGCTTTGTATAATTGTGTAAATATGAGTCTATAGAGCTATCTAATATGCCGTTTTGAATTTTTGTGGGCTAATGTTGTTGAATTTCAGGAAAATGCATAGAAGTAGAAGAACTGCCACTGCACCAGAACCAGATGTGCATGATGAGGTGTCGGCACAGGATGAGTCGCCTGCCCCGAGGAGACGGGGTAGGAGGCCTAGAGCTGCTCAAGTAGAAGAGCAGCTGCCACCAGTTCATGAATAATCTTTTATGGCCAAAGGTCCCATGGACCCAATGGCAGCTATCTTAGCTGGATTGCAGAGAACCATCGATATGATGGCACAATATATGGTTCACCCCCCCCAACAGCAGTAGTCCACCGCACCAAGAGGGGAACCTTACATACAAATAATTAATTTCAAGAAGTTGGTGCCTGATACTTATGATATGTCAGATGATGCCTATCGATTTTTGGATTCCTACAAACAGGCAGGGATGGAGTTACAGTTGACTGATAGGAGGCTTATAGAGTGTGTGCAGCATGTCATGAGGCCTGTGCCTAGGCAATGGATAAATGACTACATATTACCTCGGATTGAAGGTTTGTCTTGGACTCAGTTTGTGGAACTGTTTATCAATAGGTTTGTACCAGAAAGTTTCAGAGATCAAAAGTAGTGGGCCTTTGAGGCTTTAAGGCAGAATGGCAGTTCTGTAGATGAATATGCTATAGAATTTCTGGAACTGAGCAGGTATGTCCCTACAGCAGTGGCTACAGAAAGTATGAAGGTAAAGAGGTTCCTAAAGGGGCTGGACAGGGGGTATGCAAACTTGGCCATGATGTCTGATCAGTCTTTTGATATGGTAGTTGATTGAGCCCGACAGATTGAGATTAACTATACAGGAGATGACAGTGGAAGTGCAAAGAAGAATAGAGCAGAGGGTTCTTCAGGTGTTCCCTACTCGGGTACCACGGATAGTGGCGGCCAAAGTCATTACAGAGAAAGAGGTAGAAGCAACAAGAAGGGTGGTTTTAAACACAAATCTAGAGGATTCAGACCAGGGTATGGATCCAGCAGTGGTCACAGTTTGGATTATAACAGTTCTGGGTCTGGTTCAGGATCCTCCTTGGCACCTTGCACACAGTGTGGAAGAGGACATTCAGGACCTTGTATGATGGGTTCAGGAGTATGTTTCCGGTGTGGCCAGCAGGGTCACTTTGCTAGAGAATGTCCAGTGTTCAGTGAGCCACAGATGGGGTCACAGGGTTCTGTTGCAAATGTTCCTCGTCAATTGTATCCTGGTGCTTCCAGCATGGCAGGCAGTCAGTTCAGTGGCCAACAGGGCCAAGGACAAAGAGGATGTGGATTTGGAGGCAGGTCAAGAGGTAGAAGTCAATTTCAGGGTTTTGCAATGCAGGGTAGGGGTCAAGCTTGGGTTTTCACCTTGACCCACCAGGATGCTCAGGCTTCCAATGCAGTTGTGGCAGGTATTCTTTTAGTCTGTTCCTATGAGGCTCGTGTTTTGATAGATTCGGGTGCTATGCACTTATTTTTCTCCTCTTTTTTTGCCATGAGATTGGGTAAGAACCCTATAACTTTAGAATGCCCTTTGTCTATAGCTACCCCGCTTAGTGACAGCATAGATGTGGATATAGTTTTTTTGGGTAGCCCAGTAGTAGTGGATAGAAGGATCCTCCCAGCAGACTTGGTTCCTCTACCAGTAATGGATTTTGATGTAATTTTGGAAATGGATTGGTTGGCAACTAATTATGCCACTTTAGACTGCAGGAACAAAAAGGTGTATTTCCACATACCTAGTGTGGAAGAGTTTAGCTTTGATGGTGACAGGAGCGTGGCTCCATATAATTTGGTGTCAGCAATTAGTGCTAGAAAAATGTTGAGGCATGGATGTCAAGGGTATTAGGCATTAGTGAGAGATACATCTGTAGAAGGTGTTAACATGGAAAATGTTCATGTTGTCAGAGAATTCATGAATGTCTTCCCTGAGGAGCTTTTAGGGTTGCCACCAAGAAGGGAAATAGAGTTCTGTATTGATGATGTGCAGGGTACAAACCCCATATCAATGCCACCTTACAGGATGGCACCAGCAGAATTGAAAGAGCTAAAGGAGCAACTATAGGAGCTTTTGGACAAGGGTTTTATACATCGAGCACTTCACCCTGGGGCATTCCTGTTCTATTTGTGAGAAAGAAAGATGGGTCCTTGAGGTTGTGAATTGATTATAGACAGCTGAACAAGGTGACTGTGAAGAACAAGTATCCACTTCCTCGGATCGATAATCTGTTTGATCAACTCCAAGAGGCTAGATTCTTTTCCAAAATAGACCTACGATTAGGCTACCATCAGTTGAGAATCAAGAATGAGGGTGTGTCCAAGACAATATTCAGGACAAGATATGGTCATTATGAGTTCTTGGTAATGTCTTTTGAACTCACTAATGCACCAACGACCTTCATGGACTTGATGAACAGTGTTTAGGCCATTCCTAGACCATTTTGTTATCATATTCATAGATGACATTTTGGTATAGTCTCAGACCAAGGAAGAACACTTGTGGCATTTGAGGATGGTGTTGCAGACTTTGAGGGAGCACCAACTATATGCCAAATTTTCAAAATGTGAATTTTGGCTAGAAAACATCTCATTCTTGGGACACGTGGTTTTTAGTGAAGGCATTCAAGTGGATTCTAAAAAAATTGAGGCTGTAACTAATTGGCTTAGAACTACAACAGTCACTGAGGTGCGAAGTTTTCTAGGCCTAGCTGGCTACTATAGGCATTTTGTGCATGATTTTTCCAGGATAGCAACTCCCCTAACTAAATTAACTCGGAAGAATGTTCCATTCATTTGGATAGATGATTGTGAGGAGAGTTTCCAGAAGCTTGAGGAGTGTCTAACCACCGCCCCTGTGTTGACATTACCGATGAGTGGTGAAGGATATACCGTGTACTATGATGCCTCCAGAGTTGGCTTAGGGTGTGTTTTGATGCAGAATGAAAAAGTAGCGGCTTATGCTTTAAGGCAACTAAAGAGGCATGAGCAAAACTACCCCACCCATGATTTGGAAATGGCGGCTATAGTTTTTGCACTAAAGATCTAGAGACACTACCTGTATGGTGAAGTGTGTGAGATATACACCGACCATAAGAGTTTAAAGTACATCTTTCAACAGAGAGATTTAAATTTGAGACAGAGGAGATGGATGGAGCTTCTAAAGGACTATGATTATACCATCCAGTACCACCCTGGGAAGGCTAATGTAGTAGCAGATGCTTTGAGCAGAAAATCTTCTGGCAGCTTGACGCACATATCAACGTAGAAGAGATCATTGATTCAGGAAGTACATGGGTTGATGGATCAAGGTCTGTTCTTAGATCTTTTTGATGAGGAGGTATTATTGGCCCATTTTTCAATGAGACCAGACCTGCGAGATAGAGTCAAAGTTTCCCAGCACAAAGACTAGCAATTGATGAAGATCATAGAAAGAGTACAGCAGGGTGAAGATGGTGAGTTTAGATTTGCCAATGATGGCGCCCTTATGCAAGGTTCTAGGATATATGTGCCTGACGTGGATAATCTCAGAAATGAAATCATGCGAGAGGCACATTATACACTGTACAATGTCCACCCAGGCTCTACCAAGATGTACCATGATGTGAAAGATAGCTACTGGTGGAATGGCATGAAGAGAGACATAGCAGACTTTGTGTCAAAGTGCTTGACTTGTCAGAAGGTGAAGTTTGAACACTAGAGGCCGTCAGGGAAGCTGCAAGAGCTCCCTATCCCAGAATGAAAGTGGAAAATGATCACTATGGATTTTGTAACTGGGTTGCCTCGTACCACGCGGGGATATAATTTGATATGGTTAATTATAGATCGTCTGACTAAATCAGCTCATTTCTTGCCTGTGAAAATCACATATTCTGTTGTACAGTACGTTCGGCTCTATGTTAGAGAAATAGTCAGATTGCATGGAGTTCCTGCTTCCATAATATCTGACAGAGGGCCCCAGTTCACTTATAGGTTTTGGAGAAAGCTGCAAGAGGCACTTGGCACGCAATTAAACTTTAGTACTACCTTCTACCCTCAGACAGACGGGCAGTCCAAAAGGACAATCCAAACACTGGAAGACATGTTTCACATGTGTGTTTTGGATTTTGGAGGTCAATGGGATGACCAGCTACTCTTGGAGGAGTTTGCCTACAACAACAGTTATCATTTCAGCATAGGGATGGAACCCTATGCGGCGCTATATGGCAGAAAGTGTAGGTCTCCTTTATGTTCAACAGAAATGGGAGAAGCGAAGGTGCATGATGTAGACCTAGTGTAGTACACTTCAGAGATGGTTCCTTTAATCAAGGAACAATTAAAAACAGCTTTTAGTAGGCAGAAGAGTTATGTAGATCCCAGACGGAGGGATGTTGAGTTTGCAATAGGCGATTACGTATTCCTGAAGGTTTCTCTGATGAAGGAAGTCATGAGATTTGGAAAGAAGGGCAAGTTAACACCTCGATATATTAGACCTTTTGAGGTTACTGATAGAGTTGGAGCAGTTGCCTATCGATTGGAGTTACCACCCAACCTTTCTCATGTTTATCCTGTATTTCATATCTCCATGCTCAGGAAATACATACCTGATCCTTTTCATGTGCTACAGCTGGATATAGTAGAGCTGAAGGAAGACTTGACATTTGAGGAGCAACCTCTAGCCATAGTGGACTACCAAGTGAGGCAGCTAAGATCAAAACAGATCCCTATGGTTAAGGTTTTGTGAAGGAGCCAGTCAGTGAAAGGGTGCACCTGGGAGTTAGAGCGGGATATGCGTAGCAAGTACCCTTATTTATTTAATGTGTAATTCTGATTTTTTATTCTGCCTTGTGTAAAATTTGAGGACGAATTTTCTGTAAGGGAGGAAGAATGTAACACTCTTAATTTTTAAATTTATTATTTTATAGGTAATTATTTATATTTTGTTTTATTTAAATTTTGGGAAATTATTTGAAATTTTTCGGATTTTAAAAATCGAGTTTAATTTTTCGAAAACATAAAACTTTGATGATTTTTAAAAATTAATTTAAAGACCACGTGGCAAAACTAGAAATATATTTGGACTCTACAAATTTTTCTGAGTTTTCTAGAATTTTTCTGAGTTTTCTAGAATTTTTTCGAAATTTTTAGGCATCGTTTTCGATCCCAAGGCAGAGTAAAAATTCAATTTCGGGTATCTTGAATCGAACCGACTAAATCGGGTCGGACCAGCCTTTCCCTTTTTCTTTTCTTCTCCCGCGTCGCGTGACCCTCTCCTCTCTCTCTATCCCGTTTTCTCTCTCCTCCCTCCGCCCCTCGCGGGCCAGCCGCCACCTAGCCCTTCCCCACACTCCGACGCACCTCCTCAGCCTCTCCCCTGCCATCGGCAAGCCTCCAGGCAGCCAGAAAAGTGGCGCGAAACCCACCCAGCGCGAGCGCGCCATTTTGCCTTCCCGGCCAAATCCGGCTGATCTGGCCACCGATTGGATCGGGTCTTGTCCCAAAACACTTCTACACCTCGAGAGCTTTCCATAGACACCAAGAACACCAAAATTCATCTAGTGGTTTGCCCAATTTTTGTCCGGAAAGTTTTAGCCCATTTCGATTTTTGTGCTAAATTTCTCACAAACTGTGAACCCCATGAGAAAACCAAGAGTATTGGAGTGCTCCACTCGTTGAGAGCTTCGCGGCAATACCAATTTCAAAATTTTTCGACACCGTTTTTCGATGGGTCCTGCGAAAATTCGTAGTATTTTTTTGAGCACTAAATGAGCTTAGAAAATTCTATAAAAAATTATATACTAACCCCCGTGTTGTAGGCTTCGTGTAGGAACCTTCAATTTGTGAAAATTCAATGGTTGTTCGGGTCTGTAAATTTTGAGTCGGGCAGACAAGCTTTCAAAAAAGTCTTAGAATTGGGTCGAGATTTTAGCTACCCCACCATTTTCAGACGTCCCGAGCGCGTTCCTGGGCTCGGAATCGGCATAGGTAAACCTGAACTTTACTTTTTCTTAATTATCTAGTGCTTAAATTGGATTAAAAATCCATAGAATATTCATGGTAGCTTAGAAAATTATAATTCTTTTTTCATTAGCTTAGTAATTGCTAAGGACAATGGGGCAAAGTTTTAGAATTTTTAGAGCTCATTTGTGTAGTTTTTGCAAAAGGGTTAATTATAAGGACTAAACTGTAATTTTTCATATTGTGATTATTGACTATTTGGATGGTCCCAGGAGGAGCTATGTGATGTGATTGAGTTGTGGATGTGTGATTTGTGGATATAGAAGTGCATTTTGAGCCCTTTTGCAGGTTGGGTAGGTCCTAGGTATAGGGAGACTCTGCTGGATTTTCGGCACGACTTAGAATATCTTTGGTCTTTTCTTAGTTTGTATTGAGTCAAATATATTAAATAATTATAATAAAATTGTCAGGTGAGCCGGAACAGCTTTCCTCCTCCGCCCAACCGCCACAGTGACCTCAATTTAAGTCTGTGAGTAAAATATTAATTTTAATTATAATTTCGATATTATTATATATTCAAGCATATCCACGCATCACTTATAAATATGTATTTATGTATTTAAACACTAGGCACATTTTATATTGCATTCATAATTGTTAAAGTGCCATGGATGTTGTTTGTGGTAATTTGGAGCAGTGTGTGCGCGTGGCGTGCGTGTGGTATGGTATTGGATATGGACAGGACGGGTAGACATGGCTTGAGAGAAACTCACTGGGACCCGGTCCTTCGGGGTAGACACGGCTTGAGAAACACTCGCTGAGACCCCGCATTTGGTTTATTAAGCGAAAGTCCAGCTTGAGAGACACTCACTGGCAGATGTTGGATTAAGAGGGTTGTATAGGGGATCAGCTCCCATATATATATTGTTTGACAGTGTTGGGTGTGTGAGTGCTCCAAATTTACCTTTTTGTTGTTATGATATGAAAACTATGACGATGTTGCATTTCACTCTACAGGGTGCATTAGCTTTGGATAGTTATAGAGATTATGATTAAAATTAGTATTTTACTCTCTGAGTCGAACGCTTACTCCTGTTCATCTATTTTTTCTAGGCTACAGGAGGATTATTTGTTGTGGCTAACCTGCTCTTCCTTTCTGCGGGTTCATTGATAGTATTTAATGTACTATATACAATTGAGTTAAATTTTAGACTCCGCATGTGCTAGAAGTACTTATTTTTATTTTGGGCCTGTATTATAAAAGTTATGTTGGATCTGTAAAATTTTTAACTGTATGTATGACTGGATTGGATGAGGGAGCTGATCTCCCATTAGACTTTGATATTATGAGCATGTGGATGGTGAGCTGACCTTCCCAATTTATTATTTATTGTGTTTACAGGTTGGGCGAGTCAAAAACTCCCCGTTAAATGGTCCATTTTATGGCTGGACTCTGTCCGGTTGAATTCTTGAAATTGAGACCAAATGGGCCTTAGGATTGGGTTGAGGAACAGTTAGGCTTACTACGGGCCTCGGGGGCTTTAGGCTGGCCTAGGTCCTAGTGCCGGTCCAGCCTATAGGTTGGGTCGTGACATTTACAAAATTATAAGGGTTTATTTATAAATAGTTATAATATTTAAAGATCAATTTGTAAAATATATGGATGATTAACCAAAATTTTTAATGGCATAAAATAATTAAATCATATTTCAATATATAATTTAAATTTATTTTTTTTTAATTTAATGGGATCCATATTTTAAAAATACAGGGACTAAATTATTAATAAAACAAAATCCCAATAACTAAATTATTAAAAAAAAACCTTAGGAATTAAATTATTTTTAGAATAAAAATAAAATAAGAGCATTTTAGTCATTTTGATAAAATTAACGGTAGGTTAACAAAATTCTAACAATAAGGACTAAATTATAGGTTTTGTTAATTTCATGGACTAAACTATTTGATTTTGAAAATATAAAAACTATGTTGTAGGTCTTGTCAAATTTTAGAGACTAAATTATAATTTATCTTTTTTTTTTTTTAACTTAGCTCAATTTAGTGTGTTATATATTTCATTTTATTCAAATTTTAATGTGTTACTCTAGAAGCTTTAACTTGTTGGGAAGAATGTATTATTGCAAAAACCAAAGTCCTATCGGATGTTATTGTAGAGGGTACTCTCAAACACTCATCTCGCTCTTCATGGGAATCCAACCCTTTTAGATATTCAATCAAGAGTGTTTGTAGAGAGCTCAAATTCATATGAAAATAAATATATTCACTGTTAAATTAAATATTTTATATATAAATTTATATATTTTATATATCCACTTTAATTAATTTTATACATATCTCAATATAAATATTTAATTTAATAATAATTAAATTTATTCTCATATAAAATCGAGTTTATATTAAATACACCCTTCAATCAATTGTAAATGATATTTTGATCTTGTCCTCCAGCTTCAATCATGTCTAGTCCTCCTTTGTTGAAATATGCTCCAATAGGACGGCCCATTCTCTGGCCTCCAAAGCCTTAAAAGATTCTTTTTTCTTATGTAATCCCAGGAGACAAGTCCTATTTGTAACTTTTGCTCTGCCCCTTAAGCTTTCAATGCATTCTATCTTTAAGGGGGGGGGAGAAACCCTCAACTAATAGTGCTGACCTCTACTCAGCAGTGCATGTTAAACCTATGTGCAGCCGTAGGTTATTCCCTATGAACATGAAACATTTTTTTTTTTTTTTTTCAAAGATGAAAATTCATTTATTAGTATGTGAACTCAAGCTGGCAAGCCACGCAGAGGAGCAGAACCCTCTCGTTTAGCCAGGGTGACAGCATCATGGTTGGTTGACACTTCAAACCTTAGTGATATTGCCTCCTTAGACACACACACACACACACACACACAAGGACTTCCTCCTAGCAATGCTCGAGCAACCATACAACCTCACAAATAGAGCAGAATAGAGCAGATTTGAAAAAAATTGTCCCTTCTGTGCCACAAGATTTGCAACAGTAAAATCAAAGAAACCCTAGACAAAGCAAAACAAGGAAATGAAAATCATAGGACTACATCACAAGGGCATCCTAAAGGAACCTTCACCACTTACTTCTTGTTGCGCCACCATCAAAGCCTATTTACAACCATACCTGTCGGTAGAGAGGGAGATCCACCAACTAAGAATGGGGAGGCTGCCTCCTTTCGCTCGAAAGGGCAGAGAGAAACCTCCACTCGTTACAAACGATCAATGCCTAACGTTAGAGAAGAACCCATTGAAGAGAACAAAATAATAAGAAGTCTCTTTTATGGATAAATAATTAATTTTGAAATACAAATTAAATACGTCCCTGCAATTTTCAACCATGTTTAATTAAGCATAAAATGAACTTTTATTTTTATTTAAACCTATTTATTTCACAAAAAATGATTTATATATAAAAAGTATTTTTCATAAAAAATAACATTTTAAAAAACATTTTTCATGAAAATATTTTTCATTATTTAATTATAATATTAAATTAATAATATTTATTTATTATATATATATAAATGTATTAACATTTGAATAAAATTTTTAAAATTTAGAAAATAAAAAATAATTTTTTCTTCTAAGAAATATAAGTAGTTTTCTTTAAAAATAACTTAATTTTTCTTTAACTAAAAAAATATTTTTCATTAATTAATTTTTCTGAATATCTTCAAACACAAAAAATATAAAAAATATTTTTTTAAAAAATATTTTTGTGAAATAAACAAAATCTTAATTAATCCTCACATTTTCATTTAAAATCAAATAATTTTTAACAATGAACTCGCGCTTGAAGTAGACGCGCTTGTGAAGGGTGTTTGGAGCAAATAAATCAGAATTGAAAATTTTGACCAATATTAAAGATTTTGGTTTTTACCAAAAAAAACTTAAATCAATAATTTTTAATAAATGAAATATTATTTTACATTTTTAAACAAATAAAAAACAAAATAAATATACCTTTTCCCAATCCACTTAAAATAAGATATTATTTAATTATAATTTTAATTTAATGTAGTAAAATAATATATATATATATATATATTATTTTTAAATATAAATATTAAGAAGAAAGTTATTTATTAAATATTTTTCATTTCATATTTTATTTATAAATGATGAAAATAAAAATATTTAATAAAAATATTTAAAATTTGAATATTTTTATATAAAAATATAAATATATCATTAAGATATATGCAACTGTAACTTGATAAATATTGAAATTTTGATTTTAAAAATAAAAATTAATTAATTGATTTATTTAATTGTATTATTAGAAGTAATATTTAATTATTTTTTAATGATTCACGGGTGCATAAATTATTTGTTAGTTAACTCAGTCACTTGTTGGTTCAATTAATGACCCATTTAGTCGATCTCTTAATTGAATCAAATTCTAAATTGACTTTGATAACATATTCAAATAATTAAATAAAAAATTATATAAAATATAAAAATAATTTTTTTATTAATTAAAAATTAGAATAACTAATATTTTACATTTTTTTCTCAAAAGATTAGCTCAATTTTGCTTAAATCTGAGTGTTTTTATTTTTTAATTTAGCATAACTTCAGAAAAATATAAAAACATTTTTTTACTAACTAAAATAAAATAATTAATATTTTAATTTTTTTCTTGAAAAAATTAGCCTTTTTTTTTAATCAGAAAGTATGAATTAATTTAAACAAAAATTTTAATTTTTGCCCAATTAAACATTGACCGAAAATATACTTACTTTTAAATACTTTTTTTTAATTCTTATTAAATGCTAAATCTATTTAAATTTAAATAAAAAAGAAGTGTGTCTAACATAAATTTAATTGTATATGAGAATATACTTAATAATCGTTAAATTAAATATTTATATTGGGATATATATAAAATTAATTAAAAAATATATAAAAAATTTATAATTATATATATAAATATTTAATTAATCTAACGATTGTTAAATCCATTCTCATATAAATTCGATTTGCAGTGACCGCACCTGTTAAAAAAAAAAAGTATGAATTGATTAAGCCAAAAAGCTGTTGCTAAGCCCAATTAAAAGCTTAAACTTTATTCCAATTAATTATGTTAGACCAATCCCAATGACCAAACATATTTCTGAATTCCACAAGTAGATATTCCGAATGTAACTCTCTCACTATAGGTAATTCGTATATTTTACTATTTCGATAACTAATGTCTATTCGGATTATCAGAATGTCTAGAACTACATTTAAATTATAGTGAGGAGGTATAAATTGAAGAAATAAATGTAAAGAAAATATAGAAAAAATTTAGAGAATTTATTAATTGGTATAAAATAATAAAAATAAATCGATATGCACTATGAAGGGCATTTTGGTCATTTCACTCCAGAGGTAAATTTTGACCTAAATGTCAAATTAAAAATTTGACAAATAAAATAATTAACATAAAATATTTTTATAAATTTGAATTAGGGAAATGAGGAGAGAAAGAAGAAGAAAAGAAAAGAAAAGAAAAGAAAAGAAAAGAAAAGAAAAAGGGTTTATGAAAAATTAAAAAATTTAAAATACACAAATAGAATATATATATATACCATAAGATGACAAAAATCCACCAACCTTTTCTCTTCATCTTCTTCTTTTTCTCCATTGTGCCGCCCACCCTTGTCCCTCATTTCCACCAGTGTCATTCAAGCTCTAAGCTTGATTTCTCCCTCATTTCGTTACCAAAACCATAACACTCATCATTAAAAATACTCTCCTTACCCTAAGGAAGCTATAGATACCAAAAAGAAGCAAGGAATGTGAAGTTTAATAAGTTACAAAAAAAGGTTAGTGCTCAAAACTCTTAATCTCTTTTTTAAGCATGAAAATCATGATAACCAAGTGAAGATTTACATGAAATTAAAAAGAAAAATTTGGGAAAGAAACCCTTAAATTCTGCAGCCCTAGAGGAACCATGAAATTGATGAATTTTGTTGGTTTTAATTTAGTTAGGAAAGTTAATTAACAAGGTATTATATGTGGGAGTTGATTTCATGGTTATATATATGTGAATTTGATGTTTGAAATTAGGGTTGTACACTTGAAATTGGAGATTTTGTGACATTTTTTAAATTTGACCTAATTGTGTTGAGATTGATACTTATAGTAGTACCATACATGCTTATTTGGAGTTTGGAAGAAGGAGGAGATTGAAATTGAGAGTGTGAATTTTCTACAGGTTGTGTTGTTGCTGAATCCAGTAGATTTTTGTTGCCATATCTCCATTTGTGTTACCCTAATTGGTATGAGGCAGATTGGAGGTGTTTTGGGACATCCAAACCTTCATTTTTCAAGAAGGAACCCTGCCTAAATTTTGTCAAAATCATGACCAATTCTCTGCCCAAACCCGAATGACCAAACACTGAAACCCAGAAAATGACCAAATGAACAGTACGTGTTCATTTGGTCATAACTCTCTCTATACTGGTCCAAATGACCTAAAATTTATATCAATGGAAAACTTAGACATAGGGCTACACTTTTCACTGAGACTTCTTGACCCAGTTTTTCCTTTAACCAAGTCAAATTGTTAGCATAATTTGGGTCACTAAAACTGCCAACCCAGAAATTGTCCAAAATATTATTCCTTTGGTATGCTTGACCAGTTTTGGCAAAAATTACATAACTTGGTCTCCAAAGTTGCAAATTGAGTGAAACAAGTGCCAAAAGTTTTATAAGACATAGCTCAACAATTTTTATGTTTTGACCAAGCTCCAAAACCCATTGTGTCACACCCTACCCCTCTGTAAGGCATAACATGATCCCGTAGTATACCTAATGAATTACCAACTCCGTCTACTGATAACCCATTAAATACACTACAAGGGATTTTAAAAACTTTTCTTACTTCTTTTATAGTGGTGAGCACTATTTACAGGTGTTAAAAACTTTTATGAACTGAAGTGAACCAGCTAACTCATTTGGAGTATTTGGAATTTCTGTAAAAATTTTGGCAGAGTGCCATCTGTATTTTGGATAAAACAGTTCTTCAGAAAACCTGTGAAAAACACTTCAATAAATTTTCAAATCTCAACTTCAACATTTTTCTCAACCCAACACAGTTCTCAAGTCAAATTCACAGTAATTTTTCAAGGACTGAGATAGAGAAAATATAATACAATTTTTACAAGTCAAAATGTCTCATAATTTACTTTACAACTTCAATGTATAATTTTTATTTATAACTGCTCAAAACCAAAAATAATATGTACATACAGTGAACATACATTATATTACAAAATACAGAATACTGGTATACTCATTATACCCGGTAGTCTCTCGCTGGAGGTACTAGCAGTCTAGTCTCACGCCTATCTGTCTGTCTACTGCGGCGACAATAAAAGCTATCATTTGAGACAATGTCTCAGTGGTGCACAACATTACCCAAATACAATTTAAATCACAATTCATAAATCATATAAATAGTGGATACTTAAAAACTATAGTTAAATTCAAGACAATACTGTCATAAGGAATTTAACACAATATCAAAATAAATCTCAATAATCAAAACATAGTTAAATTCGAAAGACAGTAAATGTCAATAAGAATTTAAACTTCATTTCACAAATTATCAAATTGCATAACAACACAATTTAGTCGAATAAGTTAAGAATACAGTGTTGCCAATTCATTCACAACTTAAGCCATGACACAAATTTCTGATCAATGTCGCGTTGTACACCACGACAAAGCAATCACAATCCCACTAATTGAAATCAATGAGGAAGGGAGCTAGCTATATAATGAGTACTCATCCGATCACCTCAACTGGTAAACCAGAGAGGGAGAAAAATAAACGATCACGACTCCATAAATGGAGAAGGAAATAAACGATCACAACTCCATAAATGGAGAAGGAATGATATGATACTGTCATGCTAAGTGTGAACACAAAATCAATTCCAAATATTTTATTCAAATGATTCGTGAGAATCCAATAAATTTCCCAAGTCATAATTTTATTCACAAAATGGCAACACAATTCATAATTAACTTCAATTTTCACAAATCCCACTAAACCAAATTTTCCACAATTTCAAACTATTTACAATGCTTTTTAAGCAATAAGTATCCATCAATATCATTCAAACAATTTCTCACAGTTTCAAATCATTTACAATGCTTTTCAAGCAATAAATATCCATTCAAACACATTTCTACAATTTAAAACAATAATGTACAAATAGTCAATATTTATTTCAATTGAAAAATTCAAAAGAAATAGTTGTTGTGCACAAACACAATTTAAATCAATAACATACAATTAATCATATGAAATCTTATTCAGAGTAAAATCAGTTGAAAACTAGTTGTGCACAAACCTCTGATAATTGTCTCCTGGTCTGGACTCAGTGTTTCCTTCCCTTTTCCTGAGTCTTTGGTAACTGAGAAACACAATTTGAAGTGTTTCAGTACTAAATTAAACTGTCTCTAACGATAATGTTCGATAAGTAATTCACTGAACTCAATTATTCACTGAATACCTTTATTTGCTTAATCACCTAATATATCGACCCTCGATGCGTTTAAGGTAAATTAAGTTTTGGTGTCCTTAATATGTCACATTCGATAGGGTTTTAGGGTTTGTACGTTTTGCCAAACTCATTTCCTTGTTTAGTGCATTTTCTTGCAATTTGCTGGGTTCCGGGATACTAGTTTGACCTAGCCGGACGACCTAGTTCCCTCAGTTTTCGGGTTTCGGTCAAAACTACAAACTTGTAGATCTATGTCTTATTGCACACGGGGCAAAATTTTAGGTCAATCCGAGTTAAGTAGACCAAGTTATGGTCATTACACTATTGCTGGTCAAATGGCATCAAATTAGGTCAATTTTAGGTCAATTTGGTCAACTTTGGTTCGGCCAGTTTTTGGACCCGAACTTGTGCAAGTTGTTTGACTTGCTTATGGTCATTTCTGGGTTTTGGTGTCTTCATAAGACTTGTAGGTATGGGTCTTAAATATTCATGGTTAAAATTTCAGGTCAATTGGACCTGTTTTGAGTGAGTTATGGCCTAAACACTCACTGCTGCCCAATTGGTCATTTTTCAGGTCCTAATTGCACCTAATCCGAATTGGTCATTTTCTTAGGTCACCTTGCAAGCAGAATTTTGGTATGTTTTCTCAATGAAAGTTGGCACATTTTGTGCCTAGTTTCACCTCCAATTGGTCTCATACCAATTGAGGTTACACATTTAAACTTATTGGCTAAAATGTACACTGCCCTTAACTACCTTACTTAACATACATCAATTACACACTTCATTACTATATGTGCACTTCCCCTTACCATTTCTGTTTTGGTTCATTACCAAAACCATATTCCACTTTACATTATCATCACTTTGGGCAGATTACAATTATCCTCAATACACCAATTAACACTCAAATTTACAAAGTTTAAGTACAATCACATATACACCTAACCATTACTCATTCTTACATATACTTTACACAATCAATCTATATACATATCCATCAAACTTCTATGTCAATATTTTGCCAACACCTTCATGAACACACACATTTATTCAAGAATCCCCAAGCTGCCGAAAATCTTCCTCAATACCAAAGTGTCCTACAATCATCAATTTTCATCCAAGTGCAAAAATCACCTTATACATATGAAGTATTTTACTAAGATATTAAATCACCAAAATCAACATCATTTCTCATCAAATATATGTATAATAAATCATTAAATACATGACTCCATGGCTGTCCAAAATGGACATTTCAATAACTCTTCAAACTTGCAAATTTTCTTCACAAATCCAACACCCATAACATGTACACAAGGTTTAACAAAGCAAAGTTCAAAAATGTAAACTTACCTTATGGTTGGAACTTGCCAAACCTTGATTAAACTTCTCAAATTTGGTATCAAGCTCTTCCTTATGATGTGTAGACAATTTTTGATGAAGGAACCTAAGTGATTGGAGTTGAAATGAGGGAGGGGATGAAGCTTTGCATGAAAACGTTAATGGAGGTTTCTTTTCTTCTTCAATTCGGCTAGTTTATGGAAATGGAGAAGATGAAGTATTCAGCTGCATTTTAGGTGTACACATGTCCCACTATGTGTGTATTTTATTCACTAATGGTCCACTCACACCATTTAACAATATAATAAGCTTAAATGTGTTATTTACACATTTTTCACTCCATTTTGGCCATTTGTATTAGGTATCCTCAATTTAATTTTTCATTTTATTTTCTAAGTGTAATATTACTTATTTTTAATGGAAATTTTGGTCAAAAGACAATTCGGGATGTCAAATGACCATAATGCCCTGTTAAATTTGCATTCAGATTTTTAGTAACACCTGATTTTGTGCATTTTCGATGTCTCACTTTTCTTTGTACTAATTATTTAATTTTTCTTTGATCTTTCTAATGATATTTATTCTCCAATAAGGGTCTATTTAAGTCCTAAAAATGTTTTCCAGGGTTCCCCGCAGTTCAGGGCTAGTCAACGGTCCACGCCGTGACTTCCCGGTGCGGTCACCCATCGTTAGGTTTCCCGGCTCGCTTAACTTGGTTACTCTTCTTTGCTATTATTTTTCCTTTGTTTTTCTTGTATTTTCTTTTCTTGTATTTCATTATTTTATGTCTCCTCACTCATATTGAAGTGTAGTTCTAGGCATTCTAGCTGTCCGGACAGCACTGGTCACCGGAACAGCAGAACGCACTACCGAACTTAGGGGTGTTACACATTGCATCCTAGGGAAAATATTAGCCAAATTTAGGAATTGAAATCTAAAAAATGTTAAGTTGAACCCAGAATGCCATTTGATACCTGTGTGTTCATTTGGCCATGAATCCCACTAGGAAATTCCATTTGAGATGTGCCAATATGATCTGGAAACATGATACTTAGGGCTACAACATTGATTTAGACACCTTTGCCAAATTCTAAGAGTAAAGACCCTAAAAAGAGGGTCAAACATACTGCCCTAAAGTTAGACCATTACCTTTATAGGATTAAGAGTCTAGGCTAATACATTGACCATGACTCACTATACCAAGCTTGAAAAATTATGAAATTGTACCTGGGAGTCCCTAAGACATAGAGGAACAAATCTTATGAAGGAACCTAAGTCTAAAAATGACCATAAAATGATCAAATGACTGGTCAAATTTTATTGACTAGGAATTGCCAATTTTGGACAGCTTAGAGGTAAATGGACCAGTTATGGTAATTTGACCATAACTTGAGTTCTATAACCCAAATTGAGTGATTCAAAAATTGAAATTCAAGTTAAACATAGAGGAGTAATTTTTATGAAGGAAGTGTGACCAAATAGACATCCTAACCTAGCCAAATTCCAAGATAAAAATAATACATCAAAATAAACCTAAAGAAAGGTTCATGGGAAAAATGCTATACATGGTAATTAAAATACTCATAAGGCTAATTAAATATTAAAAATGATATGAATATGTAAATTGAGACTAATGTCCTATTAATATAAAATTAATAGTACCACTGAACAGTACCAGAAAATAGTAACAGTGAATAGTGCTAAAATAATTAAAAATATTTAATTACCCATAGTATACTTAGACTTATTTATTTAGTTTGGATAAATTGGTATATCAATTAGGGACTACAGATAGCAGTACTGCCTACCGAGAAAATCATGAACTAACAATATATGTCTGGTATGATTATTCTACAGCCTATATGCCTACTTACTGGCCATTGTGCCTACTTTATTTCTGGCTTTACAAGCCTGACAATGGATCTCGTGCTTAACAGCTGGCCTCGTGCCTGACAGACGTATACTGGATAGACATATAACTGTTTAACCAGTATACACCCGTGCATACATCTTTTATAATTTGTTATAGGTTTCTTGGGCATTGATAATGATTAATTAATACTGAATGTACAATAAGTAAACAAAAAATATCCCAATAATTTTAATTGTTTCCAAAGTGTAATAAAAATGTAAAAGACCCAGAAATTACGAATTGTAATTATTATTTCAATTGTTAAATTATTGTTATTATAAATTATGCACCACTAAGCGTTATGCTTAGCGCGTTGATTTTCCATCGCGTAGGTACTGGAGATCAGTCGCGGCCGCATAACAAACACCAGTAGTGCCTTGTGAGCTCGGACGGATCACGCACCACCGGCAGTCACCTCACAAGTCTTTTGTATTTTGGTAGGGCCCATGTATAGACTAGTATTTTGGTTCATTATGTCTAGTCATGATGTATTTCATTTTGGACTTGTAATTAAACTTTGAGATTGAAATGTAAACTGGTAATTTATTATCTATGAATTTCTATATGAATGCAATAGATGATATTTTTTGAGATCTCATAAATAATTGTGAAGGTAATGATACAATAGAATATGATATGAAAATGTGTGAAATGGATATGAACATGTAAACAGCTGATTAGTGGACCTCGCCAGATGCTAACAAAACAAAGGAGGCTCTGCGCGGGTCTCCACAGAAACAAGTTATAAAAAAAAAAAAATTTCCATGTTTAGAATACAACTTTTAAATGATGTTAAAAGTTTACAATGGATATGATAAGACAAGATAGGGTGCTCCGGCACCGAATGTGATACTCCTTGCTCGGTTATACAGTAGACGGGTAAGGGGAGTTACATTTAGTGGTATCAGAGTAGAGGTTTAGGCGGTCCTAGATCTAAATAGTTAGAAATAGATTGCATGGGCCTTTAAATAGAGTCGAGGTGATACTAATGTAGATCTATTCTTTGTTTGTTTTTTAGGATCGATGGCATCTGATCCTTCAGAGCATGGACCTCCAGGACCGATAGAGGAGGAAGTAGAGAGTCACGCACCCGCACCTGCTCCTAGTCGGGGGCGAAGTGGTAGTAGAGCAGAGTCATCTCGAAGTACTGTGAGTAGGGCACAGCAGGCCTTCTATGAATAGATGACATAGCTGCTCCGTCAGGTCATTGGAGCCATTCCTCAGCCACAGTCACCTCCAAGGAAAGGAGGAGGACAGTCTGGTGCATCAGTCGGTAGTTCACCTGGTGCAGCTACACGGGGATTAGCCCCACCACCTACTTGTGTACATTATGGTAGACCCTACAGAGGAGAGTGTAGATTGTTGATGGGTGGATGTTTTAGATGTGGGTCTACGGATCACTTCCTGAAGGATTGTCCACAGAGAAACACTAGTGCTCCCACTACTACACCTCAGATGGAGAGGTCTGCCCCAGCAACACAGAGGGGTAGGAGACTTGCGAGGTCTGATAAAGCTGGTACATCACAGAGGCCTACTGTAGAGACAGTGCAAAGGCAGAAGACTAGGGTAGCACCTCGTGCTTATGCTATGAGAGCTCGATATGAGCCAGAGCCAGCTGATGTCATTAGAGGTACCTTTTCTCTATATGATCTATTAGTATGTGCATTGATTGATCCGGGTTCCACACAATCGCACCGCCAGTTGATAAAGGGGTACAGATAGAGGAGTTAGAGGAGGACATACGAGTCACAAACCATTTAGGCCATAGTGTCATGGTGAAAAAGGTCTATAAGGGTTGTCCTCTGAGGATACAGGGCTGTGAGTTTCCAGCTGACTTAATTGAGCTACCATTCCATGAGTTCGATGTGATATTGGGTATGGACTGGTTATCATGTCATCAGGCAATGGTAGATTATCGACTAAAGAGGATGTCACTACAGATAGTAGGTGGGGATGAGATTATAGTTGTGGGTAAAGGAATAGGTTGTCTTTCTACCATCATATCAGCCACAGCAGCCAGGAGATTAATAAGAAAGGGCTGTGAGGCTTTCTTAGCACATGTGGTTGACATTAGAAAGACAAGCCCAAGCATACAAGAGATCCCCATAATATGTGCATTTCCGGATGTGTTTCCGGAAGAGTTGTTGGGTTCGCCACCTGATAGAGAAGTGGAGTTTGCCATAGAGGTTATGCTGGGTACTGCACCGATGTCCATTGCTCCATATAGGATGGCACTTACTGAACTGAGAGAGTTGAAAGTTCAGTTACAGGAGCTACTAGACAAGGGTTTCATACGCCCTACTGTGTCACCCTGGGGAGCACTAGTGCTATTTGTGAAGAAGAAGGATGGTATCCTGCGGCTATGTATAGACTACCGGTAGCTGAATAAGGTGACTGTGAAAAATAAATACCCTTTACCTAGGGTAGATGACCTGTTTGATCAGTTGAGGGGAGCTGGAGTATTCTCCAAGATAGATCTTAGATCCGGCTATCATCAGTTGAAAGTGAAGGAGACAAATGTTCCTAAAACTACTTTCAGGACCTAGTATGGACACTATGAGTTTCTAGTGATGCCATTTGGGCTGACAAATGCACCAGCAGCTTTTATGGACCTAATGAACCGTATCTTTCATCTATACTTGGATCGATTTGTTGTGGTCTTTATAGATGATATCTTAGTGTATTCTAAGAACCACGAATAGCATGATGAACACCTGAGAGTAATACTACAAATACTGCGGGAAAAGCAGTTGTATGCCAAGTTGTCCAAGTGTGACTTCTGGTTGGATGAGATATCCTTCCTTGGACACATTGTGTCAGTAGATGGAATCAGGGTAGATCCAAGGAAGATTGAAGCAATAGTTGAATGGAAGCCTCCCAGAAATGTAACAGAGGTCAGAAGCTTTTTGGGGTTAGCTAGATACTATAGGAGATTTGTGAAGGGATTTTCCCTTATAGCAGCCCTACTGACTAAGTTACTGCATAAGAATGCAAAGTTTGACTGGAATGATAAATGTCAAACTAGCTTTGAGAAGCTGAAGGCTATGCTTATAGAAGTTCCAGTGTTAACACAACCAGAGTTAGAGAAAAACTATGTGATCTACAATGATGCCTCTCACAATGGGCTTGGGTGATCTACAATGATGCCTCTCACAATGGGCTTAGGTGTGTTCTGATGCAAGAAGGGAAAGTAGTTGGCTATGCTTCCAGACAGCTAAGGCCACATGGAAAAAACTACCTAACTCATGATCTGAAATTGGCGGCAATAATATTTGCATTGAAAATATGGAGGCATTACCTTTATGGTGAGAAATGCTACATTTATACGGATCACAAGAGTCTAAAGTATTTGCCAACCCAGAAGAAACTCAATCTGAGACAGAGGAGATGGATTGAATTCCTTAAAGATTATGACTGTGCGATCGACTATCACCCGAGAAAGGCAAATGTAGTGGCTCACGCCCTAAGCAGGAAGTCCATGATGGCTTTGAGAGCATTGAATGCTTAGTTGTCTTTAGCACAGGATGGGGTATTTTTGCCTGAGTTGCTTGTAAAGCCAAGCTTGTTACAGCAAATACAGGAAGCATAGTTAAGGGACGAAAAGTTGCTAACTGTTATGGGTAGAACTCAAGAGGGGAAGGAGACTGACTATGAGTTGAAAAGAGATGGGTGCCTGTATTATAAAGGCAGAATCTGTATGCTAGAAGATGAGGAACTGAAGAAAAATATCTTAAAAGAGGCGCACAGTAGCTTTCATGCTATGCACCTAGGAAGTACCAAGATGTACCAAGACCTAAAAACACATTATTAGTGGCCTGAAATGAAGAAGGAGATTGGTGATTTTGTGACTAGATGTTTGACATACCAGCAGGTTAAGGCTAAGCATCAGGTTCTATCGGGGTTGTTACAACCTATATCCATACCAGAGTGGAAATAGGACCGCATCACCATGGATTTTGTGACTGGGCTACCATTGACACAGAGGAAGCATGATACTATATGGGTGATTGTGGATAGATTGACCAAGTCAGCTCACTTCCTACCAGTTAGAATCGGCTACTCTTTGGAGAGATTAGCAGAAATTTACATAGATGATAGTCCGGCTACATATAATGCCAACATCTATCATATCTGACCGAGACCCGAGATTTACTTTGAGATTTTGGAAGAGGCTACAGGAGTCTTTACGCACTCGACTACACTTCAGTATGACTTTTCATCTATAGATGGATGGACAGTCAGAACGGGTGATTCAGGTAACCCTTAGAACCTAGTAAATTGTTATAGATGTTAAAAGACTACTAATAATGACATGAATTACATGATAGGTATTGGAGGATATGTTAAAGAGCTGCATCATTGATTTTGAAGGAAGTTGGGAGAAGTATCTTCCTTTGGTAGAGTTTGCATACAATAATAGCTACCAAGCCAGCATAAAAATGGCTCCATATGAAGCATTGTATGGGAGGAGATGCAGGACTCCCATATGCTGGACAGAAATGGGTGAAGAAAAGGTAGTGGGGCCAGATTTGGTGAGACAGACAGAGGAAAAAGTGAAACTCATCAGAGATAATTTGAAAGTCACCTCAGACAGACAGAAGTCATATGCCGACCTGAGGAGAAAGGATATAGATTATGAGGTTGGTGATAAGGTGTTTCTCAAGGTATCACCTTGAAAGAAAGTGCTGAGATTTGGTAAGAAGGGTAAGTTGAGCCCTAGGTTTATTGGTCCATACGATGTCATTGAGCGTGTGGGTCCAGTAGCCTACAGGCTAGCTTTACCACCTGAGCTGGACAAGATTCACAGTGTATTCCATGTGTCGATGCTCAGGAGATACAGATCAGATCCTTCACAGAGATAATTGTGCAACCTGATTTGACATATGAAAAAGAACCAGTCAGAATATTGGCATGGGAAGTGAAAAAACTCAGAAACAAGAGGATCCCACTAGTGAAAGTTTTGTGGAGATGCCACAACACAGAAGAAGCAACATGGGAGAGCGACGAGACGATGAGGCAGCAGTTCCTTTAGCTCTTCACATCAGGTAAATTTCGAGGACGAAATTTCTATTAGAAGGGAAGAATTGTAACGCCCTCACCATAGGTAGTCCATACATTTTACTGTTCCGACTACTGATGTCTGTTCGGACAGTCAGAATATCTGAAACTACACTTAAATTATAGTGAGGAGGCATAAATTGAAGAAATAAATGTAAAGAAAATATAGAAAAAATTTAGAGAATTTATTAATTGGTATAAAATAATAAATAAACCGATATACACCATGAAGGGCATTTTGGTTATTTCACCCCCAGATGTGAATTTTGACTTAAATGTCAAATTAAAAATTTGACGAATAAAATAATTAATATAAAATATTTTTATGAATTTGAATTAGGGAAATGAGGAGAGAAAGAAGAAGAAAAGAAAAGAAAAGAAAAGAAAGGAAAAGAAAGGAAAAGAAAGAAAAAGGGCTTATGAAAAATTAAAAAATTTAAAGTACATAAATAGAATATATATATACCATAAGATGACAAAAACCCACTAACCTTTTCTCTCCATCTTCTTCTTTTTCTCCATTGTGCCGTCCACACCTGTCCCTCATTTCCACTATTGTCATTCAAGCTCCAAGCTTAATTTCTCCCTTATTTTCTCACCAAAACCCATAACACTCTTTATTGAAAATACTACCCACACCCTAAGGAAGCTATAGATACCAAAAAGAAGCAAGGAAAATGAAGTTAACAAGTTACAAAAAAAGGTTAGTGCTCAAAACTCTTAATCTCTTCTTTAAGCATGAAAATCGTGCTAAACCAAGTGAAGATTTACATGAAATTAAAAAAAAATTTTTGGGAAAGAAACCCTTGAATTCGGCAGCCCTAGAGGAACCATGAAATTGATGTATTTTGTTGGTTTTAATTTAGTTAGGGAAGTTAATTAACAAGGTATTATATGTGGGAATTGATTTCATGATTATATATATGTGAATTTGATGTTTGAAAATAGGGTTGTACACTTGAAATTGGGGATTTTGTGACATTTTTGAAATTTGACCTAATTGTGTTGAGATTGATACTTATAGAAGTACCATACATGCTTAGTTGGAGTTTGGAAGAAGGAGGAGATTGAAATTGGGAGTGTGAATTTTCTGCAGGTTGTGTTGTTGTTGAATCCAGTAGGATTTTGTTGCCATACCTCCATTTGTGTTGCCGCAATTGGTATGAGGAAAATTTGAGGTGTTTTGGGACATCCAAACCTTCATTTTTTAAGGAGGAACCCTACCCAAATTTTGTCAAAATCATGACCAATTCTCTGCCCAAAACCGGATGACCAAACACTGAAACCCAAAAAATGACCAAATGAACAGCACGTGTTCATTTGGTCATAAATCTCTCTATACTGGTCCAATTGACCTAAAATTTACATCAATAGAAAGCTTAGACATAGGGCTACACTTTTCATGAGGACCACTTGACCCAGTTTTGCCTTTAGCTAAGTCAAATTGTTAGCACAAATTGGGTCACTAAAACTGTTAACCCGGAAATTGTCAAAAATACTGTTCCTTTGGTGTGCTTGACCAGTTTTGGTAAAAAAGCCATAACTTGGTCTCTAAAGTTGCAAATTGAGTGAAACTAGTGCCAAAAGTTTTATAAGACATAGCTCAACAATTTTTATGTTTTGACCAAGCTCCAAAACCCATTGCATCATAGGGAAAATATTAGCCAAATTTATGAATTGAAATATGGAAAATGTTAAGTTGAACCCATAATGCCATTTGATACTCGTGTGTTCATTTGGCCATAACTTCCACTAGGAAATTCCATTTGAGATGTGCCAATATGATATGGAAACATGATACTTAGGGCTACAATATTGATTTAGACACCTTTATCAAATTCTAAGTGTAAAGACCCTAAAAAGAGGGTCAAACATACTGCCCTGAAGTTGGACCATTGCCTTTATAGGATTAAGAGTCCAGGCTAATACATTGACCATGACTCACTATACCAAGCTTGAAAAATTATGAAATTATACCTGAAAGTCCCTAAGACATAGAGGAACAAATCTTATAGAGGAACCTAAGTCTAAAAATGACCATAAAATGATCAAATGACTGGTCAAAGTTTATTGACCAGGAATTGCCAATTCTGGACAGCTTAGAGGTAAATGGACCAGTTATGGTATTTTGACCATAACTTCAATTCTATAACCCCAAATTGAGTGATTCAAAAACTTAAATTCAAGGTTAAACATAGAGGAGCAATTTTTACGAAGGAAGTGTGATCAAATAGACATCCTAACCTAGCCAAATTCCTAGATAAATATAATACATCAAAATAAACCTAAAGAAAGGTTCATGGGAAAAATGCTATACATGGTAATTAAAATACTCATAAGGCTAATTAAATATTAAAAATGATATGAATATGTAAATTGAGACTAATGTCCTATTAATATAAAATTAATAGTACCACTGAACAGTATCAGAAAATAGTAACAGTGAATAGTGCTAAAATAATTAAAAATGTTTAATTGCTTATAGTATACTTAGACTTATTTATTTCGTTTGGATAAATTGGTATACCAATTAGGAACTACAGATAGCAGTACTGCTTACCGAGAAAATCATAAACTGACAATATATGTCTGGTATGATTATTCTACAGGCTATATGCCTACTTGCTGGCCATTGTGCCTACTTTATTTCTAGCTTTACAAGCCTGACAGTGGGTCTCGTGCGATACCGCCTCGTGCGATACCGGCCTCAGTCCGACAAACGATATCTTTGGATAGACATATGGTTGTCTAACCAGTATACACCCGTGCATCCAACTTTTATAATTTGTTATAAGTTTCTTGGGCATTGATAATGATTAATTAATACTGAATATACAATAAATAAACAGAAAAGATCCCAATAATTTTAATTGTTTCTAATGTGTAATAAAAATATAAAAGACCCAGAAATTACGAATTACAATTATTATATCAATTGTTAAATTATTGTTATTATAAATTATGCATCACTAAGCTTTATGCACCACTAAGCTTTATGCTTAGCGCGTTGGTTTTCCATCGCGTAGGTACTGGAGATCAGTAGCAGCAGCACCAGTAGTGCACTGACAGAGTTCTGGCCAGATCTGTCACCGATCAGAGTCACCTCACCAGTCTTTTGTATTTTGGTAAGGCCCATGTATAGACTAGTATTTTGATTCATTATATCTAGTCATGATGTATTTCATTTTGGACTTGTAATTAAACTTTGAAATTGAAATGTAAACTTGTAATTTATTATCTATGAATTTCTATATGAATGCAATAGAAGATATTTTTTGAGATCTCATAAATAATTGTGAAGATAATGATATAATAGAATATGATATGAAAATGTGTGAAATGGATATGAACATGTAAATAGGTGATTAGTGGATCCCGCTAGATGCTAACAAAACAAAGGAGGCTCCACCCGAGTCTCCACAGAAACAAGTTATAAAAAAAAAAAATAATTTCACATTTAGAATACAACTTTTAAATGATATTATAAGTTTTCGATGGACATAATAAGACAAGATAGGGTGTTTCGACATCGAATATGACACTCCTTGCTCAGTTATACAGTAGATGGGTAAGGAGCGTCACACCAAAGGTGAAGTGAAGCTTTTGTTTGTTATTATTTTTTTTAATCATTTCTTTAGTAAAGATCAAGACTTTTTTTATTTATTTTTTATTCGCTTTCCCGCATTCCATACTTTACATAGAGTAAATTCCTGAATTTTGATATTATTAATATTTGTATTTTTCTATTTTATATAATAATTTAAAATGTTTTTCATATTTGATTCTATCTGTAAAATGGTCTCTTCATTCATTTTAATTACATTTAACTTTTTAGTTAGAAAAATGGGAAATATTTGTGTTAATAATAAATTATAATATAATACATTAGGTTTTATTTGATTAATAAATAAAATAATGTAAATATTTTACAATTTTAGTACATTGATTAAATTTTATATTTAAAAATAATGAAATAAATTTTATATTTATTTTTAATTGAAATTTTATAGTAAAAAAATATTTTTATTAATTGAAATTAAGGTAATTATCTTTTTAACCAAGTCAAATAAATTTATGTGTCTAAATATAAGATGCAGAAATATATTCATATCTTTTTAAAGCAATTTTAAAAGGAATATACAATTAAAAATAATATAATTTTAAAAGGAATATACAATTAAAAATAATATATCTCACATGAATTGTAGCATTTATTAAATAAATGTGTATTTTATATATAGATTAATATAATTATTATGTATATTTTATTTGATGAATGTTACAATTCATGATAAATGGGGTTTAAACATAATTTTTTTCATCAATTTTTTTATCAAAATTTTAAAAATCCATTAATGAGTTTTAATTTTAATTAAAGATAATATAAGATGCAGAAATATATTCATATCTTTTTAAAGCAATTTTAAAAAGAATATACAATTAAAAATAATATATTTCACATGAATTGTAGCATTTATTAAATAAATGTGTATTTTATATATAGATTAATATAATTATTATATATATTTTATTTGATGAATGTTACAATTCATGATAAATGGGGTTTAAACATAATTTTTTTCATCAATTTTTTTATCAAAATTTTAAAAACCCATTAATGAGTTTTAATTTTAATTAAAGAGAAATTAAAAAAAAACTTCAATATAATAATAAGCAGGATTGTATGATTTTATTCGTCTCTTCACATAAAAAAAAAAAAAGAAAGGAAACGAAAAAATAATTCTATAAAAATTTATGAAAAAATCGTATATTTTACCTTTTCATTTTTATAAGTTTTGCAACGTGAAAAACTCATATAAATTATATGAAATTTGTATGTCTTAATATTATATATCATATATTTTGATTCACATGTATGATAAATCAAGTTTATATATGATTTTTTTTCCAGTTATTATTTACTAATTCTTCAAAAAACTCATCAATGATTTTAAATTCTAATTCAAGAGAAGAAAAAACTTAATGCAATAATATGAATGGTTCAACAATCCTAACCTTCTCTTAACAAGAAAACCAAAAAGAAAGGAAAAAAAATCATTGAAAAATCTATATTTAAATTTGATTTATCATAAATTGTAATATCTATTAAATAAAATATATAAATTAATAAAAGTAAACTATATATAAAATACACATTTTATTTAATAGGTGATAGAATTTATGTGGGATACATTCTTTTTAATTATATATTATTGATACATTTTTTTTTATTAGATATTATTTTCAAAGTTACTTTGTAAAAATGTATGATTTATTTTTACATCTTATATTTGAATACATAAATTTATTTGGCTTTATTTAAAAGACAATTACATTAATTTTAATCAATAATATATATATATATATATATATTTTAAATATAAAATTTATTTCTATTAAATTACGATTATATTTAAAATTTTTATTAATTAATTAAATAAAATATTAGACACTATATTATAATTTACATTAACTTTTCAAATTCAATTGAATACAATTTTAAATTTGACTATTTCAAACAAAATAAAAATTATAAATATAAACTTGAATTAATATAAATGGTTTAACTTTTTTTCTGAATGAGGGAAAATATCTAATAATTTCAATTAAATTATTACTTAATTTCTAAATATTATTATCATTTACCACTTCCTCTCTCTCTTATTTTTGTATCCCCCTCCCTCTATTTCATTTCCATGTCTGTCTGTCTGTCTCTCTCCCCTTTCTCCTTCTAATTCTATTCTCATCTTTCCCCCTCTCTCTCTTGATATTTTGCTCTATAGCTCCAATCCCAACACTCGAACAATAACCCTCTTTAATTCTAGGTTTTTCAAAGAAATTTCCAAAAATTTGATTATAAAATCACACAAAATGTACAAATAAAAATCGAAAATATTACAAAAGAATTTCAAATGCAAATAAGAGATGGTGGGCACATCAAGAACAAATTACAGAATTTCAATGAAGAAATATGTAAACAAATTCCATTTGAATCTTGGATGACTCAAATCAAACATGCAAACAACTAGAAACTTTGTGAGATTTGCATAAGCAACAATGATTATTTAAGTAACAGCAAGCCCTTTGCATTGCTTGAATAGCAAAACAAAATTCAATCCTAGAAGAGGTGACGACGGCTATTGATGCCATCGAACGAGCTTCACCTTGCACAGTCTTAGCCACTAAAGGAGGAAAATATGCAATGTGTCAAGGAGAATTTTTAGAATTGAAATCAGCCAACAATTGCCCAGCCATCGCTCCCTTTCCTCTCCACCTTCACCACCACCTACCACCACCTGAAGAATACCTCACAATCACTTCTAATCCAATAACCCTCCTCTTGTCTCATTGCCAACACCACCCACCAACATCTCATCTCCAACCCTAAGTCTTCTTTTTTTCTTTGCCTCATTGATCCTAGAAAAATGGTTCAAATCAATCATACACTTCTGAACCTTGTGACCTAATCCTCTATCCTCATTATCTTTGGCTCTTGTGACACTCACTACCATGACTCTCATCATCAGTCCTCAGTCCTCTGAGCCATCTTATGATAGGATTTTAAGAGAAGAGAATCAATATAATGCAGCCCAAAGTAAAGTTGAATAAGCAAAACTTGGTTGTTCTATAGCTCCACCATTCAAACACAGGTGTGGATAAAATTGCTGGAATTTTTGAAAATATATGAGCAAAGTTTTAGGCCAGTTACGCCAGCCAAGGACCCACTTCAATGAGTAGTTTTATTAGGTGAAAAAATGGACCTCCTTCAAGGCTGGCCATTAGCTTAGCTTTGTGGTCTTTAATCTTCTCTGCCTTTAGCTCTGTAGATAGGCTTTCTTCTCTTCACTTCTGGTCCCATGCAGGCACTAGTAACTGTCTACTCCCTTTCCCATGTGTTGATGTCTAGGGTATGTCAGGTTCCTTTCGATGTACAAACGAACACCTAATCCATTGGTAAATTCATGATAGGGCCATAACAGAAAGCCAAGGG